>NW_027498178.1:0-100588 GCF_021521415.1 Bidens hawaiensis
TTTACTAGCAACCTTGGACCACAACTTGTCCAAATCAATTTTCTTTGAAGATTCTTCCATATGCACACTGGTTTTATGATAAGTTTCATCAAAGTCCTCATGATAAATCTTGAAGGACTTGATTAGTTTTTCAAGATCAAACAGCCATGCTGCTCCATCTACTGTATTGAACTGACTTTCATTGAACACAATATCAGATGATTCAATCACACTCAAATGGTCTTTCACATAGACTCTGTATGCTTTTGAGTGTGTTGAATATCCAACAAAGAAACAATCCAGAGACTTGGACTTAAACTTGTTGAGATAATCCTTTGTGTTTAACAAGGAGCATTTGCAGCCAAAGGGCTTAAGAAACTTGATTAGGGCTTCCTTTTAAATAAAATCTCATACGGAGTTTTTCCTTGACTCTTGTTGAGAAGGACTCTGTTCTGAACATAGCAAGCAATGTTGATTGCTTCCGCACAAAAGGTTACAGGCAAGAAAGCATCTGCTAACATGGTCCTTGCAGCTTCAATGAGTGTTCTATTTCTTCTTTCTGTAACTCCATTTTGTTCAGGAGTTCTAGGAGCAGAGAATTGTTGTATAATTCCTTTTTCATTGCATAATTCTTCCATTACCATTCTTGAACTTAGTTCATTATCACTTCTCATAACCTTTACCCTTGCAGCCAATTGGTTCTCAACCATTGTTGCACATCCTTCAATCAACTCAGCAGCTTCAACTTTGGTACTTAGGAAATAAACTCAAGTAAATCTTGAAAAATAATCTATAATAACCAGACAATATCTCTTTTTACCAATGATTGGTACACTCACAGGACCAAAAAAATCCATATTAAGCATTTCAAGCACTTGATAAATTGAGTTTATGAGCTTTGTTTTGTGAGATGACTTGTGCTGCTTTCCCTTCTGACAAGAAATGCATTTTGTCTTCTAGTTTGAACTCTCTTGTGGGTAAACCAATGACATACTTACCCTTCACAAGTCTGTTCATGTTCTTTAGGTTGACATGTCAAAGCTTTTTATGCCACAATTTAGATTATTCTTCAGTGGTTTTGGAAACAAAACAGGTACGTCATCTAGAAACAGCTTCTTTCATATTCAGTTCATACAGATTGCCATTCCTTGGAGCCAATCATGTCAGGAGAATTACAAATTCAGGTTTGAGGATGAAACAGTGTGAATCATCAAAACCAACCTTATAACCTTTATCACACATTTGGGAAATGCTCAAAAGGTTATTTTGTAATCCTTTAACATAAAACACATTGTCAAATGACACTTTGCCATTGGTTAGAATGCCTTTCCCAACAATTTTTCCACCATTCGCATTACTCCCAAATGCAACTGGTCCTTCAAACTTCTCTTCATAGTTCACCAGTGACCTCTTGTCACATGTCATGTGCCTGAGTAATCCACTGTCCATATACCATACTTCATTGACTTATGTGGACTGTTCCTACACATATCAAAGAAAAAATGATCAGTTTTGTAATGAAGTGCAAGCTGAATCAACTTGCAAATCATCAGTGACACGGACAACTGTTGCATTTGAATTCATATGTTTCATAGCCACTATCAATTGGGCTTGGTGTTTTCACATAAGGAATTATGCTTTTGCATTCTTGTACCACATAATCCTTTTCATTTGATTCATCTCTCACATCTTTTCTGCTAGTTTCTTCTATTACCACAATAACCTTTTCATTCTTCATAGCATTTGAACTTTCACCTTTCTCTTTTACTTTCTCACACATATTCCCTTTGCTTAAGTATTCATCATACTTCTTCTTGTACAGACCAAAGTCTTGCCCAAACTTGGCTTCATTTGGAACAAAAACTGGCTTGTATGTAAACCTTTCATTGCAGGAATCTGTGTGATGTCCATACTCACTTTTCCCTTGAATTTTTCATGTGAAACTCCCTTTTTGAACCTTCCACTAGGTCTAGGGGGTTATACCGATAGTCTTCTGAGTTTTAAGCCCATCAAAATCAATTGAAAATGGTACAAACTCTTCAATCTTGATATCTTTACAATCAACTTTGCCTTTCACAAATTTGATTTTCTCCATCTTTATAGGCACCTCATCCAGACTTCCTTTGTACCTGGTATGTCTTCTCTCATACTCTTCAACAGTTTCAACCTCACCAATGTCAAATAATTCTTGACTATAGAAAACAGGGTATATTGGGATTAATTCATCACTTGAGAAAGTTTCCTTTGGTTTCTTTTCGTTGTTAATCTTGATTTTTCTCAACACTTCCCTGCTTGGTGGCTTTATTGCATTGTAAGCAACCTTAGACATTTTTGAACCTTCACATATGTCAATTGACACATGTTCTCTTCTCATCTTCTCATAATGTTTTTTCATATTTGTTGTAGCAGGTGGCAACAATGGAAGTTGGTCAATTGAGTCAGGTTTTCCATTTCTTTTGTTCATGACACCTTAATCTATTGAACTTTCATCACTTGTAACCAAATCATCCACATTCAAACATTCATCATCAAAGTCATCCTTAGAGACTTGAATTCCAACTGATTTATCATCTTTAACATCTTCTTTCAAAACAAACTCTCCATCTTCTCTTACTTCCACCATTTTGTAGTTATCAATAAATTCCAATTTGTCTTGAAAGACATCTCTGAACTGATTAAGGTATGCCTCCCTTTTCTCTTTGTCAACTTTCAAAGAGTAGTTGTCATTTAATGGTGCAGGCATAGCCTTATACTTATCTTACTCTTTAATCTTGTTCAGAATACCACATATGTTACCAGTTGAGACGACGTTTTTCAAAAATTCATTTTCCACCTGAAGTTTGGTATACACCTTTTCCTCAACTACCATTCTTTGCAATCCTTCAAAATCTGTGACATACCCTGATTACATTCTGTAGCTGTCCACACAGTCTTCTTCTAGGCTCTTAATTCTATCTTCATATGCTAGATCACTTGACTCGTACGCATTAATTATGCTCTATTTTCTAAAGCATTCACTTTCCAGTTTTCCTATCTTCAACTTAAGAGTATCAATGATTTCAAGTAATTCAGGTGTTGAGTTTGAATGTACCTGTGTTGAAGAAGAGGAAGATGCTTCATTTGTTATCTGAGCCATCAATGCCACATTTGCTTTGCTTATGTCATCTTCATGATTAATTCAGTCAAAGTTACCATCTTGTTGGTTAGCAGCCAGTGCAACATTTCCTTGATTTTTGGGCTGACTAGTGTTGTTTCTGTTGGTGGTGTTGTTGTTGGGAGCATGTGGAGGGCTTTGATTGGTATTTCTTTGGTAGTTTTGGTTTTGGGGGACAACTTGTTGATTGTTCTGTTGGGGCTATTGGTAGTTCTGGTTGAAGTTGGGATTATTGTTGAAATTGTTGTTGTATGATCTTGACTGTCCTTGTTGGTGCTGGTTCTGGAATTGGTTCTGATTTCTTGACTGAAATTGCTGACTTTGAATGTTGGTAAACTGTCTTGGCAGATTGCATTCTCTGGAAAAATGTCCAGGTTGTTGGCAGTTATAACAAATGGCCTTTGACTTGTCAAACACAATTCTTCATTAGGACCTGATAGAAGGGATCTACCAGTCCTATTATACAGCCTCTTACTTCTTAAAGCCAACATTGCTGCCTGCCACTTCAAGTCCATATCTTCAAGATCATCAGCATCAATCTGTTCTAAATCATCTTGAACAATGCTAGTATGAACCATATTCTTGGCTACAAAAAGCATTATATGAGTCTGTGAACATTGAGAATAATGCTTCGTAATCAGATTCTTGACTTCCACTTCCACCAACAAAAGGTGTATGCCCACTTGCCATTGAGGAAGTGTCATCATCAATAAGCTGAACATTAAACCATGACTGACTTCCTTGGATTACTTGAGCTCCCAGCTACAAATCCTCTTGGGTTTTCACCACCATGCTCACTTGGTTCTTCAATGATAGGGATCTGCTATTGGTTCTTGGTAGACAAATTGCCCATTGAAGCAATAAGAGCATTTTATACTTGGAATCAAGGCTTGTCTTCCCTGATCATTTCATTTTCTATCATTTCAATTTCAGCGGCTTGAAGAAAGCAAATCACATCATCAAGTATCAGTGTGTCATAATTTGGTTTTTGCGTTATGAACTTGCTTGCAGTATACCACTCTTTTGACAATGATGACAAAAGCTTCGTATTCAAATCATAGTCAGAAACAACATAATCAGTTGTTCTAATCTCATTTACAATAGCCAAAAATCTCTCCAGTACTGACTTCTGCCTCTCACGATCTTTGTATTTGAAACGATCAAGTTGCTGTTTAAGTCTTTCCTTTTTTATATTCTTAAGTTCAGTGTTGCCCTCAAACATTTCAAGTATGGAATCATACATTGCCTTTGCAGTCTGATGGTGAGCAACTTTAGTGAGGATCTCCCAAGACAAACCCAGTTTTAACATGGCCAGTGCTCTATCATCCACCTTCTTCATTCGTGCAGCAACTGTCGGAGTGTTGTTTGCTCCTTCAGACACATAGGGTCTGTTTTTTATAGAGGTCCACATTTCAACATCATTATAACAAACAACAGCTTCAAATAGTACCTTCCACTTGATGAAATTTTCCTGCCCATACAACCTAGGAATCTTGTCATTAGACACTTCCTGCTCCTCGTAACCGGACATATTTTTGTGATTTTTAGAATATTTTAATGACAAAAGTTGAAAAACCTAAACAAATTCTTAAAATTCATTTGAAAAACAATCAGATCTGTGGATGAAATCCTCATATATGATGTATCTGGTCAAGTAAGAGCAATATCTCAAATAAAAATTCAAACTTTAATGTAAATGAGAGACAGAAGACACCAAAAGTTGTAGATCTGGAAGAAAAACAGTGTTGTTGACGTCACGGATCAATGAAACAGTGCTTCAGCTGACGTCACTCTTCATCTTCAAATCTTCAACTGTGACACTCGTCAATTTCAGGTTAACTCCGTTAACTCAAACTCCGTCAATTCAAACTTAAGATCACTGGATCTATAACGCACATCTCATTACATTTAAACTAAGGTTTTAAATGACGCTTGACAATCACTACATATGTAGTCTTTCGGGATTGCACCGAAAAGCAAACGAGTTGACGCAAACCATTGGTGAATAAACGAAAAACATCAAAACAATAATTATGTGATAATTATGTGTTAGACTTATGTGTTATGTGATAACATAGTATAAAACGCTAACTCAAGATGCAAACGAGTTAATTTAAGCTAGAAAAGTAATACTAAAGAGTTGAGGGACCTATGTGTAACATGTTATTATTAATAATAATATTAAACCCTAACTCTTTTCCCTTTCTCTCTCTCTACCCGACGGCAGCCCCCCCCCCCTTCTCCCTTGCGATCGGCAGCCCACACACACACACATATCACCTTGTTTTGATCTTGTTCTTCATAATCGGAGCATCCTACACTCGTTTCTAAGCATCTCTCACGTTTCCCTTGGTTGTTTCTGCGTTTTTAAGGTATAAACATGAAACCCTAACTTTGTAAATCATGTATTTAGTGTTTGCATGTGTAATTTTGATTAGATGATGATTGATTATGTGTTAATTATTGATATTGATGATCATATGTGATTTTGAACGGTGAAAGATTATTGAATCATTGATGGTTTGTAAACCCTAGAGGGTTACTACTGATTTTTGTGATTTATTATGCTCGTTACATGTTTTGAGATATGTCGTATGCTTAGGATGCATGTTAGACGATTGTTTGTGCTTGCTGAGTTTTGACAGCAGTGATTGTTAAACTTGAACGACATGTAACTTATTGAATATTTAAGCAAACTGAGCTAATTATGAGTCTACAAGGTAGTACTCTTAGTCTAGTTTTCAGAAAGTCCAACCACGCCTAATTTGGAGGTGTTTTGGTTACTCAAACGATTTAAATATGATTAATGGTCAAAACTGGTACTGAACAGATTGTAAGTTATGTTTAGACAACTGTAACTAATTGTTAATGTGGAAATTGGCTGAGGTTGTTAACACTACAGGGTACTATAATGAGTCTAGTTTCTATAAAGTCTAAGTTTGTAATTTTTGGACGAGTAAAAGTTAATCTTTATGATTTTACAAAACTGAAGTGCAAATCTGAGTTGTGAGACCTGCTGTTAAGTTGTTTTGTAATTAGCATATCTCATGAACTACAAGACCAAATGGGTTGCTTCCACTTCTGGAAGTTAACTTGTTGAGTTAAGAACCTAACCCAATTGGTCTTGTATTAATTGGAATTTTCATTTAACGGGGATAATGAATAACATTCTATTGCGCATAAATTTGACTGCTGTGAGTTTGTTGTAATGTTTTGATCATTATGAGTAAACTATGTAGAATAAAAATACAATAAATATGTTCTGGAAACCTAACTCATGTATGCTTTTGTGACGATTTTTGGTAAATTAATTGAGATGCTATGATCTGTTGGATAGAAAGATCTTTCAAGTAGAATTCTGTCTTGATGAAACTAGCTGCTAAACTTTGTGAAAATACATGAAACGTGCTAATTGCTAGATAATTGTTATGTTTTGACCAAATTGCCCTTGCGGGGAATAATTGCTAGTAATGTACACCATTAACACTTGACATGTAAATAGTTGTTCACACACGTAACGTATCACTAATGTGCTTGTTGAGACACACACGATTCACAAACGAAACACGAAACGTATCTTGTGCATAGGTATTATGTGCCGAGTCTAGAGACTCGATAATAGTTCCGACACTTAGAAAATCTCCTTGTTGTTTTAGAACGCTAGCGAGAGTTTTTCTGTGACGCGCATCACTTGGGTGACTTGTTTTTGGAATTCTTCGCAAACAGTGAGTTTCACTTTCCCCTTTAAAACTTTTTAAACGCTTTTCACTTGGGGGAGATAACATACTCCGAAACGGTTTTAGATTTTGTTATGAAATTATATATCACTTGTAAAGGCTAAGTGGCAAACGAAATAATTGAAGTCCTTCACACATCGAACCGTTTAGTATTGGAAAATAGCGAGTCATTGTTGAGTAGTACTACTGGGTTTGACAAACCCCACCCAACGCTAAGCTCGACTGGAGGTCGAGTGGGTGTAATCTTGGCTAAACACATTACCATGGTCGGGATAGACCTGGTGGCAAGGCACATGATAAACAGTCAGCTTCGGTGTCGAACACTTAGTAATACTTGCTTTATAGGCTAGCTACCTATAGATATATAATTGATTTAACACTATCTGGTAACGCAAAACGATAAACGCAAAACGCTAAACGCTTTATTTTATATAAACTTGTGAACTCACCAACCTCGTGTTGACACTTTTAGTATGTTATTCTCAGGTAGCCGAGGCGGGCGCGCGGTATAGGATCATGCATTAATTTGAACGTTACTGTTTATGCAAACTTGTTTTAAACTATTGTTATTGGGTTTTAAGTCGTCCTGCGTGACGCAACGCTTGGCTTATGGTTTTACGCTTCCGTACTTATTTACACTTAAATGTTTTTGTGTTTTGAAAACTTTATTTATGGTTTGATTGTAACTAATGATTCCAATCCTGTTAGTTCACACCCTCTGACGGTAAAACTCCGTTAGTGGATTTTGAGGGTGTGACATCAACAACAAGCAATGATTCTTTACCCAAATATCAAGACACAAGCTCTGATACCACTTGTCGGTCCTCCACTATATCGATCACTTCACCACTGTCACAACCCACACCGTTAGGTGTTGACAAGATAGGTTAAAGACTTGCTATTTAAAGGTAAGAAAGATATCGTGTTAATGGCAGAATCACTAACACTATATCTATTGCTTGAAAAATACAAATGCAAACAAACATTGACTGTTACTCAAAAGATTTCCATTTATAGTAATATGAATACAAACGGGAATCAATCAGGATTACAGAAAGGGAATGTTTTGCCGGGTCGTATTCAAGAGAGGCCGTCAATATCAATGTCAGGAATAATATGTCTACGTCCGTCGCTTTTTAAGCATGCCCTAATTATTCCTTATATAGGCCTACCTGACAGCTATCATTCCATTCTAGAAACCCTAATTAATGATACATATTCAGTAAATCAAATTACAAAAGATTCTAAGTGTAAAACAGGTCTTCGGGTAAGCTTTGTAGCTTTTGTCTTCTTCGAGCAGACCTGGTAACCAAAGGTGCCGGGGAACAGTTTTCCGGATAGACTTTACTTAGAATATTTTCCTTTAGAAAATATTCACCTAGCAGACTTCAATCTTCTTGACCATAGCAAGCTTTGCCCAATATGATATAACGAGCAAACTTTTTCTTTAGAGATCCCTTCAACTCCTTGTTAAAGAATAACTTATTTAGCAAACTTAAATGTGCTGGTAGCACTGTAGCTTACTCGGAGTTGAACCATGCCCGACAAAGTCCTTAAGATAATTCTTTATCAACATTCTTCAAGCATACTCGGACCACTATTTATTAATGAATACCTTGCTAGATCTTCCAAAGTACTTGGCTTTAAAAGCTTGGTTTAGCTAAGAGCTTGCTGGGAAGCAAACCTTGCTTGAATATGAAGAACAACCTTGCTAGACATAGTGAACCCTGCTCGGATAGTCACTAAAGAAGACTTCAAGAAGATAACTTTGCCCGGAAGGCAAAATACCCTGCTAGACTTAAGTAAAGGCTTGCTCGGAAGCCTAAGTGTGCCCGATGTCCATACTTAGCCATTTTCAGAGAGGTTGAGAAGATTTCAATCTTCCTTAAGCCATTTTATCATCCCAACATCTTTTCTCTCCTGATTAATTTTTTAATCACCTTTATTCTCAGCCACATATTCAGTACTTATTTAATTAATTATGTGGTCCATATTGAGTTCTTAAAGTTCTTACAGCTTATCAAGTTCTCAAAAGATCTTTCCCTTATGTATACACACACACACACACACACACACACATATATATATATAACTCGTTGTGATGCACATATACAATGCATCGACTTTTTATTGTTGCATATGTACACTAGTGTGTATTTTAATATGTGCAATAGTGTTATATGATATGCAAAAAAAAAGTGATATAGTGCATATTTGCATTAGTGTTATATTACATATATGCAATAGTGTGTGTTGCGTACAAAAAATAGTGTTGTATTTGTGTATATTTAATAGCGTGTATTGTATAGTGCAATTATGTTGTATTATATATAATAAAATACTATTGTATACATACAATACACATTATTGCACATATGCACTACATCGACATGGTTTTTAGGAACACTAACTTATTAGGAGGAAAGAAAAAAACTTATAAAATATTTTTCTTAAAAATGTTAAAAATAATTCTTTATTAGTTCTCTATTTAAGAGGAATTATCTCTAGACCTCACCCTTACGCGTGTCTGTGTGTAGGGTGAGGATCTTAAGAGAACCTTTTGAAATTAATAATTTTGAGAACCATTTTTAGCCGCAAAAAAACCTCTTTAAAAATATTTTTTAAAAATTATAAAACGAAAAAAAATAAAAATTTTTAAAAAGTAATAAAACCAAAAATATTTATTTTTCATCTCGGTTTCTTAAAAAAATCTAATTATACAGATATGTATAATTGTATTTAATCTCGATTTACATAATGTACAAATATGTACATTATCATTTATCTTAATTGTACATTTGTGTATAAAGAATAACATGTATAAAACTGAAGAGGTAGGTCCCAGCAGAGCCCAGTTGGACCCGCAAGACTCACCTTGAAGAGGGACGTATGCGCAAAGACCAACTGGTTCCGCAGGACCCACCATGCTCAGAGAGATGAAGACCTTACGCGCAGTACGCAAGCTGTTCCCGCAGGAAAAGCCTCCCAATGGTGAAGTACCCCGCATGTTCCCACAGCTGCGGATACAAGCCATCAGGGAAGGCTACCCGCACTAATAGCAAGGCTACACGCACAAGGCACTAACTCTCAATAATTCAGTAATGTCACCTGAAGAAGGAATGAGCAAGGCGGGAATACTCCCGCCCAAATGAGCCAGTCCGTACGCTTCTGGAGGATCTTTTGTACTATACCTGCCAAGGTATGGACAAAATAGACAAGATCTGACCAAAGCAGCCCATGAACCAATCACAGGGTGACAGCTCACTGACAACAGTACGACGAGCAGCACGCTCTAGTACTTAATGTCACTATCAGCCGCTGCCTACTCACCAACCCTCATCGTGGCACGTACATAGCCTGCAGTTGGTGGAAAAGGAATAGTACACAGCCGGCCATGTCACTATCAGCCGCTGCCTACCCACCAACCACCAGCATGGCACGTGCGTAGCCCACAGTTGGTAGAAAAGGAATATTTTACAGCTGGCTGTACCTGCTTGGAAACCTACCTTCGGCTATAAATACTCCAACACCTTGGAACGGTATCATTATCTTATCATATACTCTCATATACTATCTGATACCATCACATATCTTATCTGCTCTAGCTATTTCTCTTAATATACATTTATATTCAGAGCAATCTAGTCTGATTCTCACGCCGGAGGGTGGTCACAAGGAGGTACCCCCCCCCTTCTCAGTGACGAGCTCACGGTGTCTGTTTTGCAGGTCATCAGAAGAATAACCATCTTTGCCGGACCTAACCCTCGTGGGAAACATCTACTCGACCCTAAGATTATCCGTAATCTGCCGGGGTCACTTAGTGTTTCTTCATTGGCGCCATCCGTGCATAAAAGCTAGAACTAATTTTCTCAGTTTTTTCAAAACCTCTGGAAAGATGGTTAAGGTTACTCCGGTGCCAAGGCCAACGAGTGACCAAGAAACTCCGGTAACCACAACCCCAGCTACTGGGGGGAACACCGGCGAGTACACGATTTTTACGAACACTACCCCGGTTACCCAAGCCGGGGAAAGTGCATTAAATAATCCTCCCCTGGGATTCACCGATACCCAGTTGGAGAGACAACAGACGAGGCTCCCCCGCCAAACACTTGATCAAGTTAAAGCGTGGGCGGAAGCACGTCAGAAGGAATTCCAAGCTGAGTTGGATGAACGCTTACGTTCACTCCAACAGGCTGACGAATTCGGAAGCACTCGACAACAGCTCAACATGAGTAATGAGTGCGAGTATGATAAAGATTGGGAAGAATCTGACAGTGACGCAAACCCGCGCCATAGGGCGAAAGGGAAGCGTAAACAAGCAGATTTCCACAGAAGAAATTTTGGAGAAACCTTTAAACCAAAAAACGCGGGTGGAAACCCACGTGACTTCTCTAAAACCTTCAGACCAACTGTTGTAAATGCGGGAACGTCCAAATTTGCAAGGGACATTGCGGAAGCAATTGCCCCAAAAAGTGCCAAACAAATGTCCAACATAGGCACATATGATGGTATATTTGACCCAGACGATCATTTGAACAGATTCATAGCGGGGGCAACCATCAGCAATTGGACGGAACCCACGTGGTGTTACATGTTCCAAATGACGCTTGTTGGGGCAGCCAGAGCGTGGTTCGACCGTCTACCGGTCCACCACATCTACGATTGGGCAGACTTCCAGCAAAAGTTCAGCCAACACTTCAGTCAACAAAGAAAGTATACCGAAGAGCAATGGACGATCCTCAACTGCATCCGAGAGGAAGATGAGTCTTTACTAGACTTCATCACGCGCTTCAATTCAAAGAAGCTAAGTCTGGGCACTATTAGCGAAGATCTTATCCGCGCTGCTTTCATCCAGGGCGCGGAAGACCCAGAGCTCATCCGCACCTTAACGGGTAAAGATGGCATGCCATCCACGTGGGATGCCATCATGACAGCAGCTAAACGCTTCGCGGAAACGGAAAAGCAACTGGGTAGAGATCTTCCCCAGAGCACAAACCTCTACACTCAAAAAACAAGAGAAAACAACGTCCTTACCGCCCGACAAAACAAAAAGAGGAAGCTTGGTATTTGGCAGTCAAGGGTAAACTTTGACACCTCATCCGGCTCGCACCCTCGGTTAGGCGGAAGGGATAACATGCAGTCGTCGAACCGGAACTCCAGATGGACGCCACTCACCAAAAGCGTCACCGAAATATTTGCCACCGAGAGGCTCCCATGGCCAAAGACTCCAATAATCCGACAGCGTCACAACGCTGATCAGAGCAAATCATGTGACTTCCACAGGACAAAAGGCCATACCACGGAGGAATGCGTATCCTTGAAGGACGTCGTCGAAGCATTCGTCAGAAATGGGAAACTCACTCACCTCGTGGCGTAATGGACGCTAAGCAGGCTAATGCGTGTAGAACCCCAGTTGGGGAAAACACGGATGAAACTGCAGCTTCAATGTTGGAGACTACATACTGCGTAAACAACGAGATTCCGAACCAGGTGCATATCGGCTCGAAAGGCTCGATGACACCCCCATCCCAAGAACATGGAAGGGAGCTCAATTACACAGGCTGCATGTAGATCAATTCCAAACTTGTAAAGAAAAGGCCTAGAGCCACTTCTAATGGAAATGATTCTCCAAATCACATTGACGCTGATGGTCTTACATTTATACTTATGAACTTTCCAGACTGATATGCCGGTATTCACCGCATAAATAAGTGGGGAAGTAAGTCGTTGCGTGTGGAAGGCGGCAAAACCCGCATAAACACAAAACGGCAAAAATTTCTAAGGAAAAGATGAGGAAAACCTTCAGCAGGTCAGTTATAGGTGAAGTTTGGTCATCCCACTAAATGAAAGTGACGGTCCTACCCGCACAACCATGCTAGAGGAAACTGAACATTAACCTATTGACAACCGCGCGTCGAAAGGTTAACTTATTCAAAACACTGATATGCCGGTATTCACCGCATAAATAAGTGGGGAAGTAAGTCGTTGCGTGTGGACGGCGGCAAAACCCGCATAAACACAAGAAACGGAAAAAATTTCTAAGGAAAAGATGAGGAAAACCTTCACGCAGGTCAGTTATAGGTGAAGTTTGGTCATCCCACTAAATGAAAGTGACGGTCCTACCCGCACAATCATGATAGAGGAAACTGAACACTAACCTATTAACAACCACGCGTCGAAAGGTTAACTTATTCAAAACACTTGGAAAATTGCTAAGTTAAACTAAAGTATGCATGAGCGAATCATATATTGTTTATGAGGCAAAACAAGTGCCAAATTAAACTATAATATGCATGAGCAAGTCATATAACGTTTATAAAGCAAGTCAAAAAGATTCAAAGATTCAAAAATAAGAGGGACTATACCCCCTTACCTTGGTAACCAAGAAACCGTAAGACAAGTGCGGGTACAGTGTCAAGGCGAAACCCTTCACATACTTAGCACCTGCAGGGAATTGAAGCCAAGAATACCTTGGTAACCAAGAAACCGTAAGACAAGTGCGGGTACAGTGTCAAGGCGAAACCCTTCACATACTTAGCACCTGCAGGGAATTGAAGCCAAGAATACCTTGGAAGTCAAGTAACTATAAGACGAGTGCGGGTACAGTGTCAAGGCGAAACCCTTCACATACTTAGCACTTGCAGGGAATTAAAACCAAGAAGGATCTTCTGGGCCATGCTTGTGCAAAGGGAAATAACATCCCCGCATAGCGGGAACGTTGAGAACTAGATTGTTTGAAGCTCCAAGATGGAATTGGTTGTTTAACATAATTGATCACTATGTCTAAAACTACCAAAACCTCGTGGAGAATCTACACAAGTGAAACTCAACGCTCCTGACTTGCGAGGAGGTTACACACCTACCGGCATCATACCCAAAGATCAAGCAGAAAAGTCGGGAATTTCTGCACTTGACATTAGGAAAACCACAGGAAGAATCCCCACGGAAAACCTGAAAACTAAAAACCATTTTCAAAACCCTTTGCTTAAGTCAAAAAGTTCACCTCACTTATTAACAATTCATGAGAAGAACATTGGACTGGGGGACTTGAAGAGGTAGGTCCCAGCAGAGCCCAGTTGGACCCGCAAGACTCACCTTGAAGAGGGACGTCTGCGTAAAGACCAATTGGTTCCGCAGGACCCACCATGCTCAGAGAGATGAAGACCTTACGCGCAGTACGCAAGCTGTTCCCGCAGGAAAAGCCTCCCAATGGTGAAGTACCCCGCCTGTTCCCGCAGCTGCGGATACAAGCCATCAGGGAAGGCTACCCGCACTAATAGCAAGGCTACACGCACAAGGCACTAACTCTCAATAATTCAGTAATGTCACCTGAAGAAGGAATGAGCAAGGCGGGAATACTCCCGCCCAAATGAGCCAGTCCGTACGCTTCTGGAGGATCTTTTGTACTATACCTGCCAAGGTATGGACAAAATAGACAAGATCTGACCAAAGCAGCCCATGAACCAATCACAGGGTGACAGCTCACTGACAACAGTACGACGAGCAGCACGCTCTAGTACTTAATGTCACTATCAGCCGCTGCCTACTCACCAACCCTCATCGTGGCACGTACATAGCCTGCAGTTGGTGGAAAAGGAATAGTACACAGCCGGCCATGTCACTATCAGCCGCTGCCTACCCACCAACCACCAGCATGGCACGTGCGTAGCCCACAGTTGGTAGAAAAGGAATATTATACAGCTGGCTGTACCTGCTTGGAAACCTACCTTCGGCTATAAATACTCCAACACCTTGGAACGGTATCATTATCTTATCATATACTATCTGATACCATCACATATCTTATCTGCTCTAGCTATTTCTCTTAATATACATTTATATTCAGAGCAATCTAGTCTGATTCTCACGCCGGAGGGTGGTCACAAGGAGGTACCCCCCCCCCTTCTCAGTGACGAGCTCACGGTGTCTGTTTTGCAGGTCATCAGAAGAATAACCATCTTTGCCGGACCTAACCCTCGTGGGAAACATCTACTCGACCCTAAGATTATCCGTAATCTGCCAGGGTCACTTAGTGGTTCTTCATTGGCGCCATCCGTGCATAAAAGCTAGAACTAATTTTCTCAGTTTTTTCAAAACCTCTGGAAAGATGGTTAAGGTTACTCCGGTGCCAAGGCCAACGAGTGACCAAGAAACTCCGGTAACCACAACCCCAGCTACTGGGGGGAACACCGGCGAGTACACAATTTTTACGAACACTACCCCGGTTACCCAAGCCGGGGAAAGTGCAGTAAATAATCCTCCCCTGGGATTCACCGATACCCAGTTGGAGAGACAACAGACGAGGCTCCCCCGCCAAACACTTGATCAAGTTAAAGCGTGGGCGGAAGCACGCCGGAGGGTGGTCACAAGGAGGTACCCCCCCCCCCTTCTCAGTGACGAGCTCACGGTGTCTGTTTTGCAGGTCATCAGAAGAATAACCATCTTTGCCGGACCTAACCCTCGTGGGAAACATCTACTTAACCCTAAGATTATCGGTAATCTGCCGTGATAACTTAGTGTTTCTTCAAAAACTAAAAAAATAAGTATGATATATATGTGTATAATTTTGCTAAACCGATATTTTTTTTATTCTTTCTATGAAATCTGGATGAAAATAAAGTTTTTGGTTTTAGTACTTTTTTTATTTTCGTGTTTTTTTTGTTTTATAATTTTTTTTATATTTTTAAAAGAGTTTTTTTTGGTTCAAAATGGTTTTCAAAGTTCTCAATTTCAAAATGGTTCTCACATGAACCTAATCCTATATATATATATATACACACACACACCACATACTAGTAAGTACCTGCGTGATGCAAAGACGATAATTTACGACGATAATTTACAACCCATTACTTGTTTCAATTAGCTTATCAATTCTTACATGGCATGCAAAACATTGTGCATACCTCTATACACTAAACAAATCAACGTCCTAAACAATTTCAAAATCACATCCAAAGTCAAACAATAAACACCGACTGCATCCATTTGTTCTTCGCAACCACTGTCCCATTGCAGAATCCATTTGTTTTTCACAACCATTGTTCCTTTACATCTATTTGAAGAAAGACTCCAGTGACCTAAATGTTATCGATATATTCTACCACTTTACATCCGTTACAGCCTCTAACAGGGCTGAAATGGGCATAAAAAGAAAAGCCACTTGAGTAAACTTCAATGCCTAAACAAAAACAAAATTTAAAATTCATAAAAATGATATTCACTTAGTAAAACTTAACAATTTAAGCTTTACAACTAAGTGAAGTTCGGTTTTAATATTTTAACCATTTTATTTTAGTAGCCATTATTTTGATAGAAATTCCACCATCTTTCACCAATTCATTTACTACCTGTAGGGGTATGGTACTAAACCCGGCTTACGATCTTAATTTATTATGTCTGGCTTATTTTATTATATGGACTAATACAATATTATTGGGCTGAGGGGGTTATGTGGAGGTAACCCTAACTGGGCTAGGCCCATTAGGGTACCATGATGGTGGCCATGAGGCTCCCTATATTAGGAGGTCTCCACCTCCTTATTAAGGGTTGGTTGTTCTCAATAAGAGCCACCACCATAACCATTTTTGTGTCTGTAAACAAGAGATCCTTGAGATTTCTTAGCAGTCACCTCCACACCCCCAAAAACCATTGCAGATCTTAAGCTACCGGAGAAGAAGATCGAGTCGTGGTTCGTTCATCTCGAAGACCGGGGAACATCGTCATGGATCAGGTCAGATTCATTTCATGTTTCTACATTGGCGTCATCCGTGGGACCGGCAACGAACCACGTCTTGTTTTTCGTCTCGGTCCTCCGATCTGTTCATCAAATACTCTAGGTTCTACGATTTCTTCTTTCAGATCTGTTCTATGGAAGTCCAAAAATCCGTAGATCTGAAAATATTTCTAGATCCGGAAATATACAAGAAGAAATACCACCAAACTTTGGGGAAAACCCTTAGATCTGTGTGTTTTATAAGTGAAATATACCAGATCTAGTTATGATTTTTTCAGATCTGGGTTCGTTTGAGCAATAGTCACCTTTCATATTCATAGATCTATAAATCCTTTCAGATCTGTTGGTTTTTACATAAAACCTACCTGATGTGGATATTCAGATCTGTTCCACGCGCGCTCAACCCTTCGCCATGCATGCGCTCAACTCCGCCATGCATGCGCGCTCAACTCCCGCCATGCATGCGTGCTCAACCCCGCCATGCATGCGCGCTCAACTCCCCGCCATGCATGCGCGCTCAACCCCGCCATGCATGCGCGCTCAACTCTCCGCCATGCATGCGCGCTCAACACTCCGCCATGCGCACGCGCGCTCAACACTCCGCCATGCGCATGCGCGCTCAACCCCGCCATGCATGCGCGCTCAACTCTCCGCCATGCATGCGCGCTCAACTCCCGCCATGCATGCGCGCTCAACACTCCGCCATGCGCATGCGCGCTCAACACTCCGCCATGCATGCGCGCTCAACCCCGCCATGCATGCGCGCTCAACTCTCCGCCATGCATGCGCGCTCAACCCCGCCATGCATGCGCGCTCAACTCTCCGCCATGCATGCGCGCTCAACCCCGCCATGCATGCGCGCTCAACTCTCCGCCATGCATGCGCGCTCAACCCCGCCATGCATGCGCGCTCAACTCTCCTCCATGCATGCGCACTTAACTCCCGCCATGCATGCGCGCTCAACACTCCGCCATGCATGCGCGCTCAACCCCGCCATGCATGCGCGCTCAACCCTTCGCCATGCATGCGCGCTCAACCCCCGCCATGCATGCGCGCTCAACTCCCCGCCATTCATGCGCGCTCAACCCCCGCCATGCATGCGCGCTCAACCCCCGCCATGCATGCGCGCTCAACCCTCCGCCATGCATGCGCGCTCAACCCTTCACCATACATGCACCGAAAGCTCTCGCATAACGTATGTTAGCCTAATAATATCCCAAACGGCCACGCGCCAAACATAAAGGTCGGGAGCCTAATAATATCCCAAACGGCCACGCGCCAAACATAAAGGTCGGGAGCCTAATAATATCCCAAACGGCCACGCGCCAAACATAAAGGTCGGGAGCCCAATAATATCCCAAATGGCCACGCGCCAAACATAAAGGTCGGGAGCCCAATAATATCCCACATGGCCACGCGCCAAACATAAAGGTCGGGAGCCTAATAATATCCCACATGGCCACGCGCCAAACATAAAGGTCGGGAGCCTAATAATATCCCAAACGGCCACGCGTCAACTTAGGTTGGGCACACCTCATAATTTGCCCGAGGATGGGAACCTTGTAATACATCCACTTTTAGTTGATATGTTTTTGCAGGTTCGGCTACGAGTCGCACAAGCACATATGACATTATTATTATTATCTGGCCGTTTGTGCCTCCATTATTATTTTGAAGACAAGCCGGGATAGTCATCCTGCGTAGAAGAGGCCCTTGTGGGCCAGTCATTATCATCATATTATAGCTCATAAGCCGCAACTCGCGCATGCTTCGTTATTTTATAGCTCGTAAGTTGCCTCGCGCGCAAGCTTCATTATTTTTATAGCTCGTAAGCTGCCTCGCGCGCAAGTTGCATTACATTATTATCGAGATGCGCACTCTATCTTTTATCAGGCCCCGCGCCACTACTGTTATGATGCGTGCTATATCTTATTCATGTCAGTGCACCATTATTATCATAAGGATCACAACATGTCACCATCATGGAGGAAACCTCTCAAAACTCAAAGACAATAAAGACAATGCCGAAGAAAGAGGAAAAACCGCCTCATATCCTAACACACCTTATGAAGTCCAGCGCTCCACCTAAACGCTTGCACGCCTAGGAGCAACACTGGACTTGGGGGGCTTGTAGGGGTATGGTACTAAACCCGGCTTACGACCTTAATTTATTATGTCTGGCTTATTTTATTATATGGACTAATACAATATTATTGGGCTGAGGGGGTTTAGTGGAGGTAACCCTAACTGGGCTAGGCCCATTAGGGTACCATGATGGTGGCCATGAGACTCCCTATATAAGGAGGTCTCCACCTCCTTATTAAGGGTTGGTTGTTCTCAATAAGAGCCACCACCATAACCATTTTTGTGTCTGTAAACAAGAGATCCTTGAGATTTCTTAGCAGTCATCTCCACACCCCCAAAAACCATTGCAGATCTTAAGCTACCGGAGAAGAAGATCGAGTCGTGGTTCGTTCATCTCGAAGACCGGGGAACATCGTCATGGATCAGGTCAGATTCATTTCATGTTTCTACACTACCAAAAGTCAAAATTGGACATTTATAAATAAATATGCAAGTAAAAAATAATTATAAAGGGATCAAACTAAAATATCATTACAGACAAATTGAAGAAATCCTTGATAACGAGTCAACTCGAAATGTCCATGTCTAAACGGGTTGGATTAACCAGAAAATACCTTTAGTCCAAATCTTTTTTTTACTTTGTTTTCTGAATACATAGAGGTTATATAAATCAGTAACAAAACTTTGTAAATATTACCTTTGAACATGTGAACTAAACGAAGGTCATCAACAACACGAACACGTAAACCGGGGATGTAATGAACACTTCTAATGGAGTAACAGTGGAAAACTGCATAGGTAACATGAATTTGCAGCTAAAAACCAATGTTGATGATAAATAATTAAAATATAAACCAAAATTTTAAGTTAGTATCTTAATTTTCACCTAAAAACTAGTTATCTTTATATGACGGGAAATCAAGACATCTTCCCTTTGTTCTGCAAGTTATTTGGATTTTTGGATGCAATTTATTTTAGTGCGGAATTGAAAAGAAAAATTGAGTGCATAAAAGTGCAAAAGTAGCAGGTTTTTCAGATTAAAAACTTCAACCCATACTTTCTCAAAATTGTAGTATCTTTACTTTTACCAAAGTAAGAGGGTGTTTGGGATTCTTTATCTTACCTCGTTATGACTTATCTGTTAAGTCATAAGTTCCAACCTTTTGACTTATGGAACTTCTTTATTCACACATTAAGCAATCCCAAACACCTTTTTAACTTTTCAATAAGTTATAAATTATAAGGAGGCAAAAATAAGGAATCCCAAACACACCCTAGTAAATTAAAAACTCTAATTCTTGTTTTAACACCTTTATTATTATTATTATCATGTATTCCCTAAATAAAATAAACTTAGTTTCTGACTTAAGATCACTTACTAAATAGAGATGATGAATCTTATTGTTAAGAGCTCCAAACAGAAATACCCGCTTTGCTTCAGTTTTTGCGAATATGAATTTCTTCTTTGAAATGTTCAGTTCATGTTCATTTATACTTGTTCGCTTATGTGCATGAATTGGTTTAGAATGTTGGCAAACAAAAACAGACATGTTCATTTTCTTAACGAATGAACATGCTGAAAATTTTTCTATTTAGTTGGATGCATTCGTGTTCGTGTTTCGGATAAAGTAAAATGAACAAACACGAATGCCCTTATTTGTGTTCGTTCAACTCGTTTACATGTGAGTATGGGCAAAATCATAAAAATTATGATATCTATACATATTCACATGCATATATGCAGCTTTGGATTTAGAAAAAAAAATTAGAACAAATAAAAACATTGAACAAAATTAGTGAAAAATGGATTCACCTTGAGTACACATTTGTGGTATGAGAAACATAAAATTTTCATTTAACAAAGCAACAACTATTATCTCATAAATGACAAACCGATTCAATTATGGTGACCCGTTAACAAATTTTCTTTTCACTTTGAGACTGATGTGGTACCAACTGACAATTTCATGTCTGAAAACAATATGACCCACTTTCTCAGCCAAAAAAGCCCGTTACAAATTTCTAATCCGAAACGAACATGTGACCCGTTATATAAATACCGAGTCTTCTTTTGAATTAACCAGACTCCGTGATCCAAACCATCACTTGACAAGATACACACTTTGACTATTAAAAAGTAAAATGCATTTGACCAGTTCTTATATTTTTTTTGGAAAAAATAAATAAATTAATAAAAAAACATATTGACCCGTATGCAACAAATTTCAAACACATCTGCACCTAAATTACCCCTGGATTAACAGCTAACCCAATCAGCAGCAAATTTAACCTGAATTAACTATATAGCCCATTAACCAAAACTATGTTTTGCTGTAGTAATTCTTTCTGGTAGTTTCCTAATAACCCGAAATAATATGAAGCGACACTTTTTGCAAAATTTAATGTGGAAGTATTGTATCCAATTCTGTAGTTTACAATGTTTTGGCAAACACCAATACTGAATCAAACAAAAAAACTGATATTAACCCGAGTGAATTGTTGACACAAATTTGAACCGTAATTAGAAATTTCTAAAATACCAAATATGCACCTGATTTGTTATGACCTACAGATGATAAATTTTTCAAATACTTTAATTTTAAACTCACTAGATTGAAAAACAAATCAAATCCAAATTAGGTATGAAACCGAAACTATTATTGTAGCTATTAGCATGCAAGCAATAAAAATACTCCGTTGTCTAAAAACTATACTCCAAATTTCTATTTTGAGGTGTCCCAAAATATTTATTCACTTTAAAAAAAATGGTAGTTCCATTATTAACCTTTTCTTGAATTATAATCATCTGCAACACCAGAAAATGGTTGCAATTACTGGCATTTAAGATCGATATATCTTCTCATTATACCTGTGGTAACACACAAAAAAATAAGACAAATCAAACTTTATAAGCGTATTTAAAGCTTTATTAAAATATATACCTTGAAAAATGTATATGTCTTTGTAGTTGAGCGGCCAGCTCCCAACTCGGTTGAAATCGTTAAGGTGAATATGAGCTTCATCTGAATCCACTTAGCCTTTTAAATGTTACCAGAATAGCTAGCTATTTTGCATTTCCAACTTCTACCTGCTACCTTCAATGGTTCCAAATCTGCTTTTTTAACAAATAAAGTTAATAACAATAATAATAGTAATATAGTCATATTTCGAGAAGAAAGAAAAAAAACATATCAAACAGTTGCACACGTATATGGATGATGGATCAGCCTTTGCAGTTCTGAAACGCGTTGATGTTGTGATTTCTGTGAGTCGGCTTTATCACTAAACCACAACAAATAAAGGAATTAAAACTTGAACTAAATAAACAAAATAACAAAAAAGTGTCAAATAGAGTTGAAAGTCACCCAAAGTCTATTCTTAATGCATACAAGAAGAAGAATCATATTATCAGATAACTTGAATAATTATTGCAACAGAATTATAAAAAAAAATGTTCAGAAAGTTATACAATATTACCCTAATAACCTTACGCCCTTATCTTCAGTGCCACCATCTGTTAATTTATCATTCCTTGGAGTGAGTTATGCCAATATCAACTCTTGGTTAACACAAAAGATTTCATTATATTAATCTTTTTTCTGTATACAGCTGACTCCGCATATATATTGTCAACAACATAAAGATCAATATAGATCATGTGAAAACACACAAGATACTATAAAATTAACTGAAAAAATGAAACACACTTCACTAAAAACGTGCAATGTTACACATCAGAGATACATAAATACACTTGATCTTGGTGAAATACCTAAACGTCATTATTAGAATGATAAGGCGCATACTAAAAGCAACATCAAAATAAAGTTGCATTTTTAAAATTTAAATAACCTGCTGACGCATTTGTTGTACAGAAAGTAATCCAAACATATCATTCTTTACAACCTTCAGCAAGTTAATCTCCGAAAAATGCATCCACGCTACCCTCAGTTTGAGCTGGCCTATCATACTTGTGGCATATCAATTGACATCCCTATACCAAATCAAATGGTATAAGGTTAGGAATCCATAAATTTGAATAATTAATTAGGTCAATTATTAAAAAAATTGAAGATAGAATAATATATGAATCTGTGGTGGAACAAGGTTTGGTATTGGTGCTCAGAGTTGCAGAGTATTGACAGCTGCCATCGTATGGTGATTAAAGTCTTCGTTTTTGCCTAATTTGAAATAGAGAGGAAAAGATAAACAAAAATAATTTGAATATGATTTTGATTGAACTTTTGAAAGAAATCAGAAACCAAGCCTCATTGTTTGAGAATTCAAAATTTTAAATTGTGTGTCTAGGTGAAGTTTTGTAGAAATCATAAACAGAACATAAATTTCCATAAATCCAAACATATAACGAATCAAACAAGAACAATTGTTGTCATGTCTTGGTTGCTTAAAAGTTTGAGACCCTAACCGTCGATCTTCAAAGAGGAAAAACCCCACATAGAAAAATCACAGGAAAAAAAACCCTAAAGAAAATCAAAAGGGGATGAACATAACCTGAGAGAAGATAACCATGCTAAATCTGCACCAACAGAGAGGAAGATTAACACCATAGTTACCGTTGAGTTATCTTCCACACATTAGGCAGTAACATAAGCGGAAACAAACCCCTAATTTCAATCAAAAATCTAACCTCGACCAAAACCAAAACCAATTGCAGACACTCTTCCAGTTCCCGAATGAAAACATTCTTCTCCGGCTTCATTATACACCGCCGCCCATCTCAAACAGATTGATTGATGGATGAAACCTGTAGATTATCATTTGAAACTGAGAGTCAATCTCAATTAAGAAACTACATCCAACGAAAGTGAGGTAAAACGTAGCATAAACTAATCTCTTTTTCAACTTTTGTTCCATCATCATATTGTATTTTATCTAATTCGGTTTCTTCAATTTGCTTCTACTCATGCTTAATTTTAGAAATATGTTTGCGTGTTTGTTTTGGTTGAGTCCTAGAATCTTATTGTCAGTGAGTGATAGTGTGTGCCGACATTCCTTTGTAGTTGTGCTTATTTGGGTTATTTAGAGACAAAGTTGGGTTGGTGATCCACTTAATTTTATGGCTACTTTCAAAAATTGACTTTAAAAAGCTTAAAGCTTTGAGATTGAATCATAAATTGGGTTTTGTAGATATGGAAGTTCATGTATTCATCCTAATTTGTTTCGTGTGAAACGAGGTTCATTCAGAGTTAAATCTATTGTGTTTTAGTAATGTCGCAATTGTTGACTTTTAGAGTTTGATAATGTTTATCAATTAGCTATGGAGTTACTCCTATATTGCTTTTAATAGTCATAGTTTTATTAATATAAAATTTCATTCTAAATCATATTAATAGCCCTGCTTCTTAAATTATCATTCAGATCATTATTTTCTCCCTGTTACTGTCTGAAATTGATTTGTGCTACACAAAATGCTTTTCTTTCATGGACATGTTTTTCTTATTTGTATTAGCCTGTTGCAGATGGTTGAGGTCGTTGACAGCTGTTAGGAGTTTTTTTAAGTGGTTTTCCCCTTTGCATTTGCTTTAATGGTTAGTTAATTTTTCTATTCGAAACATTTTGTCTGTTGTTGTATCGTTTATTTATAGGTGTGGCCATTATATTAAAGTTGTTGTTTTCTCCGTGTACAGTGACTTTACCAAAAAAAACTTACATGCACGCCAAAAAAAATAGTATACTCTTGACTAACTATAACTTCTTTTCCACTCACAGATACCATCTCAATGCCTCAGTCATTGATGATAGACACCACTAATGTCGTTATCTTCAATGAAACAATTACGGAAACGCTAAATATTGTGTGTCATGAAATGGTTGTAGACAAATAGTACATCGATCAAAAGATTCTGCGAGCCGAACATATGCGTTGGTAGGAGTTATAAAAAGGTCCAATCTCATTGTCAAATCTGACGAATCAATAACTATCGACAAAATCACAGGCATACTATCTGACGTACATCAACGTTCATTATCATCACAACGTCTCTGCAGCTGCAACAAGACTCCTGCAAAAACCACCCCTGATTCAAAAGCCCAATGTAAGAACAACAAATGCACGACATATGATGACATTTTATATGTTGTGGAAATAATTGTCAAGCAAATGATTTTGGCATGTCTAATAGCTCCTGCGAATATTCTGTATAGTTGAAGAGACGCTACAAAAACTACAAAGTAACTCACTGTTAAACACTATCTTTATCGTTATTTCGCATCCCGCAAAACGGGGTGGGCTCAATACTAGTATATTTACATTTTCAAGTGAAGTTGTGCTTTATGTTGTTGAAGATTATGGTTGTGCAATCTGAAGCTTCATTTGTACCATGTTTTCAATGGACCTCCAAATCCACTTGCCGCTTCTTCTACATCAAAATGGTCAGTGACACCGACCGTCTTCTCTATAATTCTAAAGCTCTCTCTCTGGTGTAAGAAACCGTTGTCTAATTCACCTTTCCCCTGTCGATTTCGCTCTTTCATCTTCACCTACTGTTTCCGGGTTCAATTTCTGAACCCTAGGTAGCGTTGGTTTGGTGGTGGCAGTGGTTGGATGGGGCGACTTACGTAGTCATAGGCTTTTGTTCCCGGCTTACATTTTGTAACCGTGGGTGGCGGTGTGGCAGTTGTGTGTTGTGGTGGGCGATTGTTGCTGATTATTTATTTTCTGACGACCATGTGTTCGGAAAACCATAGGACCTTTGGATTTTGGGTGTCATCTCAATGATGGTGAACGTATGGTCATCTGAAAGGTGTTAGATTTGGCACTCTATGCCTGCTCTGGCCATTGAAAAAGAACTGAAGGTAATATGCTTCAGTTCATATATCTCATATATCTATTATTATGGTATATATTTCATCATTTTTCATGCAGTTAATATGTGTAATATGATTTACTTTATTGTTTTTATTATCATTTTTTAGGACATAGATAAACAAGCTACAAAAGTAGATTAAGCCATGACTTAGGCAAAGGTAATATACAGACCTGTCATATTTCTCTCTTTTATAATGGGTCAAGCATGTCAAATGTTCAAAATTAGCTACTAATGAAAGGGTATATCAATTTAATGATGTAATTATGCTGTAATAGAATGGACTGTAGTAATTTGAATTGGATACTCGAGAAAGTATATAAAACCTTTGAAAGCTTAAATCTAATTTGTCAATTTTTTTTTCTTTTGCAGGTGGTCTATTATTATTTAGCAAAGTAGAATGCTTTGCAACAGCCTATAATATTGTTTGCAGTTGAATTGAAAGTCGTCCTCTTTGAATCGTTTTTTCCTCTGGTTTGTCTGATGTCTGGATCTCAGTGTTTTGTTGTCATGTTTTCTTATCTGGTTACTCAACATTTTAATTTTGTATCGCATGTGATTGTCTTAGTCTTTCTTTTCTTGCATATGTATGTTGTGGTGCACTCCAGTCGTTCGATGAAATGTCTATGGTTCCGGTAGCACAAACTGGCTGTTGTCTTTTCTGTTTTATTTGTTAGTTTTTTCTCTCACTATTATCATGTTAATAATTTTTGTTTACGCATGCTTTTCAATATTAAGGTTTGGATCTCTGGTTTAAATAGGTTTCAAACTGAATAACCGAATCCAATCCTAAGGTTTGTTATTCGGATACAGTTACAACTCAACTCCCAAAATGGTTAGCCGAAACTTTCAATCGGTTTATTTGGTAAACAAAATTCAGCGTTTTGTAAAATTGTAGAATCCTTAATCATACTGAAAACCGAACTGAATGACCATTAATTTTTTTTTATAAAAATGGGCATTAGAAAGATTTATATTTCTTATATGATTGTGTTATAAACTTATAATTATTATAATTGTGTATGAAAAATAATGTGTTAACTTAATTGGTAGTGTTCTAGGAACCTAATAACCCTCTACATACTTGATGAAACAATCAAATCAAATAGGCCTTTATTTGGTTATGTTATATAAACTTAATTCTTAATTTCAGGTATAGCTAATCTAATAACTCAATATGAAGTAAGTTTGACTATGTTCATGTGTGTTAAGCTTTTTTATACTCTTTATTGTATTATAGTTTGCTTATGTCATACTGATTGTACTATGTATTCTTATAAGCACAAAGTATAACTGATGCGTATAATGACCATATAACTTTATCTTTAACTTTCTTATTATTTGCAGATTGGGAATTGGGTGCAGTTTTTGCTTTGTTGAGAAACAAGGTTTGTTACTAAATATATGTTTTCAGTTTATTAGATTATATTTTTCATTAAAAATTACCCATTAGGTCATTAGTTTTGAGTTTTCAATTTGGAATATAATGAAAGTGGCTTTGGTTGTAACTTTTGGTAGTCTGATAAAATATGTTAAAACATTTGACAAAAAAATGTTATGGTCAATATCTCCACTGTCCGTCCTGAACTCAACAAATAAAATTTTGACTTAAAGGTCAAGATGAAGATCGCCAGAAGAAGATGAAGTCCGACATCCTGTTTAAACATCTGAAACGTTTTTTTGTTAAGGTTGAAGCCAAATCTTTTGGAAGACGTTAAGCAGCTAGCATATGAAACTTTTTAAGGTTCATTAGTATATTCGGTTACGGCTTCACGAGCCAAAATACTAGTTTAAACCTAGATATGAAAATCATACGCATAGAGTACTTGTGCTCTATGCTTCAAGTCTTGTGAACTCTTAATTTAAAGAGTTTTTAGTGAAATTACCTTATTACCCTTCCAATATGTATTATAATATAGTGTGTGTAAATATATATATACATACATATATACATATTATATACATACACACACACATATATATATATATATATATATATATATATCGTATATTATGTACACGACCTTCCAGGACGTTAGACTACAAAACACGCGGTGGTAGTTTCGTAAATAACCAAAACTAGTTTGTGATCAAACTCAACGATTATAAATTGATTCTAATCTAAATTCCGAACTCCTAGTTCTTCCTCATCCTATTTCTAAACCCTAATCAGAGCTTGAATTATGAAATCTCAAAAGTCAAAATCAAAATAGAATGTCGTTGAACATCAAAAGTCTTCAAATTGATAATAAAAAGTTGATAATTTAATAAATCGATTTGATGTGTAGGTGGCTTTAGAATCATCAATCGATTATGAAATTGCATAATAATACACTCAACTGAGCTCTGATCAGGGTTCATAGTATTATGTTTAAACGTTCGGTTCAAAACTTAAAACGTTCGGGACAAAAAGCTAAGAATTTCATAACAAAAATCTAAAAAGTTCAAAACAAAACTTAAAACGCTCAGAACAAAAAGCTAAGAAGTTCAGTACAAAAATCTAAAAAGTTCATAACAAAACTTAGAATGAAAAAAGCTAAGAAATTCTATACAAAAATCTAATAAGTTCATAAATAAACTTTAAACACTCATCACAAACCTTTAAATGTTCACAAGATCATATCTTAAATTAAGTTTTCTATAACATGAAATTGGACACTGAAATCACTTCACTCTCGTAATCATCAAATAATCATCAATCGACCATCGATTTGATCATCATTTTCATCATTAGAACAAATCTGGAACGTATTAAGACTTTTATCTGTTGAAAACAATTTTCAATTCAATTGGAGTATGCAATTAAGTCAGTGATGATGGTTGAAGGTCGTAACGGTTAATTAAATGGAAACGATTCGAAAGAATTTACAATATTGCCATCGCGTGTTTTTTGAAATCGATTTTGTAGAAATGTGTGTGTGTGTGTGTGTAGGATTATGTTCATTTCAGAAGTATTTCAGTCTGTGTAGTGTAGTACACAAATCAATAACTTATAATCATATATGTTTAGGTTATGGATTTATTAATTCCCGCCAGTATAGGATACATATTAATAACCTAGTTATAAGATTCGTTCAAAAACTACACTTTCTAAAATTAGGTTGGGTAAAAGCATGGTTGATCCCACAAGGATCACTTTCTGGTTAACATTTTAAATTATATCGAGTTTATGACTTTTATCTTAAAAAATGTTTATTTTGTTTACTAAATAAAATTTACAACAAAACTAAAATTAAGGTGGCTTTTCTGTACTTCAAAATATTAACTGAATTACTGGTGAGAAAACAATGAGTTATAAAATATAAAAGTATGTTTGAATGATGAAATCGCTTAGAGCATTCTCAACCTACCCCTCATCCTCATGTTTATAATTACACTAAAAAACATTACATTTCTCTCATGTTTAATTAAATAATACTTTTTTATACATTATCATTACAGTTTTTTCTTCTTTACTCACAACCAATTCAATAAATATTAAAAAATAAATATGAGCACATTTTGTGTTGTAAAACTGATTTTGAAATCAGTCACAACTCCAGGATCATTGATAATTGAAAGGACTACAGCTACTTCGTGATACAGAAACACCACACAAAATAGAATCGTAGGGCTAACCTAGGATTATTGCTAGATACTTAGGACACCTCTAGGACTCCACAGAACACCTTCTACCCTGCCAAAAGTAGAATAGCAATGGAAAATAGTTATTATGCAAACTAAAATTGTTGTAATTTTTATATACCTTCTTTTCATTCATCGATCAATACATAAAGAAAAAACAACTTATTATGTAAATGCTTGGAACATGGAAGAAAACCTGCCTATCCACTACTTCATAACAGAAAGGAAATAAAATAAAATTAACAAACGGGAATTAAAGTTACATAAATTAAAATACGAAATAATATTCCACTCGACCACGTAAGCGTCTTTTGATCATGGGTTCGATGTTGGGTAGGGTGTAGTGCTGCTAATCAGATTGACCCAGTTGGAACCGTTGGAATTAAAATTGTTACGGATAGTGTGATCTCCAACATCCTCCCCAAGAACGAAAAAGTTTGACCTCAAACTTGGGAGGTCGTCAGCTGTGTCAAAATACGGTCGCAGGTCAGCCACGTTAAAAGTGGCAGAAACGGTGCCACAGGTACAAGGTTGGTCAACTTTATAGGCATTGGCGTTGACTTTCTCCAAGATTTTGAATGGACCGTCCGAACGAGGACTTAGTTTGGAACGAAGTTTAGCGGGAAAACGGTCTTTGCGCAAGTGGATCCAAACCAATCACCAGGCTGAAACTGAACATCATGACGGCGTTTGTCGATCCGTGCTTTAACCTGAGCATTCATTTTGGAAATCCGATCAGTAACTTGGGCGTGTAAATCCTTGATATCCTGAGCTCGGTCTTCAGCCTCCTCACTAAATTTGAAGGAAGTGTCAAGTACTAGGAGATCAATAGGAGTCGAAGGATTAGTGCCATAAACAACCTCAAAAGGGCTATGACCGGTGGTTTTATGGGGAATACGATTGTAAGCAAATTCTGCATGTGGTAAGATTTCATCCCACTTAATAATATGATTATGAATAGGTGCACGAAGTAAAGAACCCAAGGTGCGATTAGTCACCTTAGTTTGCACATCCGTTTGTGGGTGACTAGAAGTACTGAACTTGAGCTTAGTACCCAATTTCTTCCGTAAGGTGATCCAAAAATGGCTGAGAAATTTAACATCGCGATCACTAACCATAGATTTAGGGATACCATGCAAACGGAAAATCTCTTTAAAGTACAAAGAAGCAATCTGAACAACATTATTGGTGGTATAACAAGGAATGAATGAACCATCTTGAAGAAACGGTCAACAACCTCCATGATTGAGTCTTTGTGGCGTTGTGTACGAGGTAAAACCAAGGATAAAATCGAGACAAATATCTTCCCATGGGCATGTGGAACAGGGAGGGGCAGGTGCAAACCTTGGGGCAACGAGTGTTGCTAAGCTCGTTGGCACGGGAGACATCATTTGACTAAGTGATCAACGTCCCGGGTGTCACACCCCAAACATGGCCTGGGCGTGCGACACGAATGTTGGTACCCGCTTTTGTAATTAAATCAGAGTTGCGGGTTAAGTGCGGAAAATTTACTTGCATGGATTAAAATATTATTATTTACATATCAAAAGACTGGATTATAAAAATACCCGTTTAATGTTTACAAAATATTACTTGTTTATCTAAACCATCATTTACACATATTTTAAGTTTATAAAAAATGATATGAGCCATCAGATCACCTACTCCAACTTCTTTCTTCAAGAGGCTAGTATTCATTACCTATAAAAATGTTTGAAAATGCGTCAGCACTACATGCTGGTGAATAAGCTGACGCATAAAACTTTTTTCTTTACTTGATTACCCCTCGAACATAACTTAGGTCCGACCCATCGTGGTTAGGAATAATCAAGTTAAAACAAAACACAATTATAAACTTAGCTCTACTCGAAACCGCTCAACAAACAGCGTAGCGTTCGATATAACTTAGATACCATCAGTATACACATGATTACCCTCACTCGGACGTAACTTAGGTCAGGCCCATCATGGCAGAGGCAAATAACCAGGTGTGGCTCGGTGTGCCCACCGACTTACCACATATGTAAGGATCCAAACAAACGTACACGACAGCCTGAGAGCCAGCAGTTAACTTTGTTTATAATGTTTAAGAGATACGTAATCTCATGTAATTCATTTCATTTATTTGACTCGATTTAACAAGTTGGGCGTATTCACCTATTAAAGGATCAGCTTCACCTAACTGATTGATTCTTTCTTGAGCTATCTCGGACCTATAGTACGAGTATAACCTCTTATTAATACAAGATCTTTAATCTGGCTTAAGACCTTTAGTCTCTTTTGTATAATCTTTACATCGATTATATTTTTTTTAAACCTTTAGTTTAAATACTTTTCTTTCTTTTTACAAGTTTAAAACCGTTAGTTTAACTTGTTTACTTTTCTTAAACTCAACGTTCCTTCTTCTTGAAAAAACGTATACTTTATTTATTTATTATTATCTAAAATCATTTAAATAATAATTATACTTTATCCATAACAAATAATTATATTCATATAATTATCTTTTATATAATTTCTTTGTTTTACTTTCTTTTATTCTCGAGATATTGAGTATACCCTCGACTTAGTGTTTTAAGCCTTTAATATTTTATTATATTTTATTCGGACATTATGCCTACCTTGTTTTGCTTATAAAACCCTAGATACTTGGGCAACACTTCGAAGTCTATTCTTTTCTCAAGCTCCCTTTGATCAACACCCTTCTTGGCTCGCGAATCGAGGCACACAAAATCTTCACAACACGTCAGCACGCACTTCAAGGCGGGGCGTCGGGTCATCTTGGGATGGCACGCTCTTCAAGATAACATCATATGTGTGTGGCACAGATTTTGAGGTACGTAGGGTTTTTTGCACGGAAAACGACGAGATCAACACGCTTATCGATGTGATTTCTAGAGTGAGAGAGTATGTATTAGAGAGAGAAAGATGTGTGAGACTTGGTGTGAAGAATGGGAGGGCTTGAGCCGCTATTTATAGGCAAATCTAATAGGCCATCACGATACGTGATGGTCTGATAAGCACCCCGTCGCGTATCGCGACGTAGGGTTGATGAATCACCGGTAGGATTGCCACGTGGCGAACGCAGTGCCACGTGGTGACACGTGGCAGACATTGTGCCACATGTGGACACGTGGCAGGACACGTGTCCGGCTATCCAACCACGTCATCGCGATACGCCATATTACCAATTCCTTGACATCGAAAACATCGACGTGGGTTTTTAGGACCGGGGGTAGTTTCAGGGGGAAGGGGTGGTCTAGGAAGGTTTACGGGGGTAGGCTTGAATGAGGAGGTGGGATTAGTGAATGGGTTGGATTTTGAAGAAAAACGAGTAGCCTCTGATTTTCCTTTGGACCGTTGTTGGTTATCCACTTTATGGGCTAACAAAGTTAGCTCTTCTAAGGTTGCATAAGGGTGTAACTCAATTACATGGGCTATACGGGTTTTTTAGCCCACCGAAATAACGAACTAGGGTTTGGGGATCATTTCTGGAAGGTCACACTTCATCAATATATATTCAAAATCATGAGAGTACTCTTTAGCCGGTCGTGAACCTTGTTTCAAAGCGTGGAGTTCCGAGAAGCTTGCCTGATTATAGTACGTGGGCATAAACTTCTGCTTGAGCAACTTCTTAATTTTTTGCCACGCTCTACCTTTTCTTTCCATGCACGTTCTCTTTTGAAACTGGTATTAGCCCACCAAGTTGAGGAATACTTGCAAAGCTTGAGGGCAACAATCTTAACCTTGTTGTCATCAGTGGGTTGCTTATAATCAAACATCCTCTCAACCGTTCGCATCCATTCCACAAATTCGTCAGGGTCAAGTTTTCCATCAAATTCAGGAATATCAACTTTTATTTCGTTGGAGAACCATGCGCCAGATCCCTTTGCTGGCCTATCACTCCCTTCTTCATCAGAACCCTTGTCTTCTGTTCTGGCGCGTTGTCGTGAAACGGTTAATTTGTGGAGCTGGTCTTGCATAAGTTTCATTTGTTGAGCCATCTCTTTCTTATCGTTTTCCATAACTTCAAGTATTTTTTTTTTCAAATCGGCGCTGTTGCGAGTTGTCACACCCCAACCTACGGTGGAAATGACGGGGCGCGAACTAATTGTTCACAGCTTTTCAAAGGTTACTAAGCAATATTAAAAGTGTCAATATAGAATAAATTTTATTAAATAGTCAAGAACATCAAACTCATAAGTAGACAAGTAAAATAAACAGTCAAATATAATTCTTGTATCTTCTCTAACATGCATCCTAAGTTGCTTCAAACAATCTTGATAATCATGTCACACGATAGCCTGCATATGCGTTGAAAATAGAATAGTTTTGTCAACACAAGGTTGAGTGAGTAACACACCAGTTTAAATGTACATATAATATATATAAAAAAATATGCAGTTTCAACAAGTCATATGAGAATAAAAAATTAACCAAATGAGCAAATATAACTGAGATGTCGAGAAGCACAAAGGCTAACGACTGACGTATGATCATACTAGACTGAGATTTTGTTGGACCTCTCCGAATGCGGAAGCATATACAGCAAATAAGCACATAAACAAGTAAGGTATAAGTTGTTAACACATGAGACAAAGTTGCAGTTTTTGAGTATAAATATATATCAGAAATATAAGTTTTACGCATATATCAAAACCAACATGAGTATATATCAAACCCAACATGAGTCATGGGCAACAATGGAATAGGCAGAACGTAACTACCTAATAAGATATTTCCGTTTTCCAAGGCTTCAGAGATTTTAACGATTTTTCCACTAGCGGTCTCGACGCTTAGAGTTTTATTTAATTTCGTTAGAGGCTCATTTAATAGACTACAAAAGCTATAATCTATGAAACTTAAGTTGGCACCTGAATCGAACTAAACTCTAGCATACATGTCGTTAACTAAGAACGTACCGGTGATAGTTTCCGGCATGGCGGCCTCTTTCTTGGTATCTAGAATGAAAACTCGAGCACTCCCCTTTTCGGCTCGACCTTTTGACCACTACCTCCCGCACCTCTAACAACGGGTTTGTTCTTTGGGCATTCAAATGAGATGACCCATCTATTTGCAATTGTAACAGGTCATCGACTTTTTCCTACAATCGGCCGTTGTGTGGCCGGGTTTGTGACACGAGTCGCAAACAGTTGTGGTTGTAGACAGAGCAAAGTGGCATTTACCCTTGTGGTATTTCATACAGAATTTGCATTGGGTGTAGTTGGAATTGAATCCAGATTTTTGTTGTTCAACGCCCTTGCCCTTGAATCGGGCACCTCTAGTCTTTTTGTGGTCGTCAGATGGCACAACCTTCTTGTCTTCTTCTTTATTGCGGATTAGACCATTCATCAAGTAACTAGCCAATTCCATGGCGGAATCGGCGGTTTGAGGTAAATGAGACCTCACTATGTCGCGGATTACCCGCCGGAGTCCCCAAATGTATCGTGTTACTTTGCTGGATTCGGATGTTACCAGCTGGGGCACAAGTCGACAATATTCATGAAACTTAGTGTTATACTCTCGAAGATTGGTTCCTACGACTCTATGCTTGAGAAATTTCGATTGAATTTGATCGGTTTTGTGCATCAGGCAGAAATTCGTCAGCACCATCTCTTTGAAATCCTCCCACATCACGTTGTACATCGTTTGTCTTTCCTTGCTCATGATTAAAGTATTCCACCATTCTAGAGCCTCTCCTTTGAACATATGCGCCGTGTATTGGATGTTTTCTTGCTCGGCGCACTTGTTTATGATTACGATTGACTCCATTTCTTTCAACCATCTTACCGTCGCAATGGCGCCTTTGTCGCCATAGAATTATTTTGGACTAAAGTTTTTAAAGTCTTTAAACGAACAACTTTCGATTTTCATTTCTTAAATTGTTGTCTAACGCCGCCATCAACATTAGACTCACGAACGCTCTCCTCGATATGATATGATATGGTTTAGGACGGGACTTAACAGATTTTCGAGAATGTTCGGCAGAGTGAGTTTGCCTAGTTTGGGTCCTAATGTGAGATTCGGCTCTCACGGCTTTCTTTATCATGTCTTGTATTTGGTTCATATACTTTTCAGGTATTTGTTCTTGTTCTTTTTCTTTATATTTTTGTGCACGATTTTCTGCTTCCTTTCGAGAAGCTTCCGCATTACTCTGATTCGACATACTGAAATTAAATTACATTCTTTTCTTAATCACACATTTTTTTCATTTATTTATTTTACATATATATATATATATATATATATCATTTCATTACACATTTATAAATACATCATTACTTGATGTATATATTTCCCTATCCTTAGAAGAACGATTTAACGTCCTTTATTTTAAACACACATACAACATTAACAACATTTTATCACGATCTCTCTAGTCCCTCGTAAATATCTTCACCGACTTGGTCATCTTGTTGCATTTATGAAGAAGCTTGTCTTCTATCTTCTTTATTTTGCATCCTTCTTGGGCCACCTTCTTCCTTAACTCATCTGTTTCGTGTAATGCTCAGTCGAGATGTTCTTCTTGGGACTGCGAGATCACATTCGGATAACCCTATTGTGGCGGTGGATCACGGCATCCCATCATCACGATGTCGTAGTGATTCGTTGGATATGGTGACGAGGCTGCTGCCTCTTGCTCACGAATCTCATCTGTTTGTTCTCAATTGAAGGAATCTTGCCTTGATATGGTGGAAAGGTTGGCGGATACTTGTTCTTGATTTCTTGAAGATATTGCATATACGGATCTAGAGAACCATAGCTTGGACTCTTGTGGAAGAATGGTTGCACACATCCTTGACCTGGTGGGCAGTCACAGTTTGATGGTTCCTATAGTAGAGTTGTTACTGCCTTAGAGATCTCTTCATTTGGATATTCCTCAGGGTCTTCCTCTTTTTCTGGATCTTCCTCTTCTTCTAGGTCTTCATCTTCTTCCATAGCTTTTGTTGTATCGGCCACCAAAGGGTGCAGGCGATAACCCTCATACGGTTGAATGACTCTCATCTTCGGCCTTTGAAAAGGTCCATCGTAGTTGTTGGGGTGAGAATCGACAAAGTTGTAAGTAGAGGTTCCAATGTGCCATCGCATTTGATCGGAGTGGCATTACATCCAGTCGAAAGAGTCAGACTCGGGTTCCTCCATGATTGATCTATTGGCTAGGAATGTTTAAGACGGATGGGGGTTGGATGGTTGATACATCGGAATGTCAGACAGATGATACGTCCGAATGTTGGACGGATGGTACTCCGGGATGCTTGACGAGTGATGACTTGAAGTTCTTGGAGGATCGTACCTTTGCATCGGTGAATCGCCGGGTATGTTGATTGGTAGTTGTTCAGTTCCAGGGAAGTACACCGGTGTGGGTTGTTCGATTGGGTGATCTTGATTGAAGAAGTCTCCGTAGTAGTTTTCACTCATTATGTCCTTCGGCATTGGATCGGGACATCCGGCTCTCATTGCGTCGCGCATGAAGCCGTCGATTATTTTCTTGAAAGACATCTAAGGGTGGTTTAGATTGAGGAGGGATAGAAAATGTTTACCAGCATATCTTATCCATATTTAAATTAAACAAGTAATAATAGAGATTTTCTTATTCACTTGGATAGAAGCTTATGTATTATCAATTAAAACTTAATTCGCTAAGATCGATGGCTCTGATACCAACACTTGTCACACCCCAAACCATGGCCCGGGTGCGCGACACAAATGTTGGTACCGCTTTTGTAATTAAATCAGAGTTGCGGGTTAATTGCGGTAAATTTACTTTTGTGGATTAAAATATTATTATTTACATATCAAAATACGGGATTATAAAAATACCCGTTTAATGTTAACAAAATATTACTTGTTTATCTAAATCATCATTTACACATATTTTAAGTTTATCAAAAATGATCTGAGCCATCAGATCGCCAACTTCAACTTCGATGCTTCAAGCGGCTAGTCTACATTATCTGTAAAAATGTTTAAAAATACGTCAGAAACACATGCTGGTGAATAAGCTGACGCATAAAATATTTTTCTTTACTTGATTACCCCTTGAAACATAACTTAGGTCCGACCCATCGTGGCTTAGGAATAATCAAGTTAATCAAAACACAATTAAAAACTTAGCTCTACTCGAAACCGCTCAGCAAACACCATAGCGTTCGATATAACATAGATGCCATCAGTATACACATGATTACCTCACTCGGACGTAACTTAGGTCTGACCCATCATGGTGGAGGCAAATAACCAGGTGTGGCGCGGTGTGCCCACCGACTTACCACATATGTAAGGATCCAAACAAACGTATACGACAGCCTAAGGGCTAGAAGTTACCTTTGTTTATAACGTTTTAGAGATACGTAATCTCATGTAATTCATTTCATTTATTTGACTCGATTAAACAAGTTTACAAAGTTGGGCGTATTCACCTTTTAAAAGATCAGCTTCACTTAACTGATCGATTCTTTCTTAAGCTATGTCGGACCTATAGTACGAGTATAACCTTTTATTAATACCAAATCTTTAATCTGGCTTAAGACCTTTAGTCCCCTTTGTATAATTTTACCTGGATTATATTTTCTTTTTAAACCTTTAGTTTAAATACTTTTCTTTCTTTTTACAAGTTTAAAACCTTTAGTTTAACTTGTTTACTTTTCTTAAACTCTAAGTTTCTCTTCTTGAAGAAACGTATACTTTATTTCTTTATTATTATCTAAAATCATTTAAATAATAATTATACTTTATCCATAACAAATAATAATATTCATATAATTATCTTTTATATAATATCTTTGTTTTACTTTCTTTTAATCTCGAGGTATTGAGTATACTCTCGACTTAGGGTTTTAAGCCTTTAATATTTTATTATATTTTATTCGGGCATTATGCCTATCTTGTTTTGCTTACAAAACCCTAAATACATGGGCAGCACTTCGAAGTCTTTTCTTTTCACAAGCTCCCTTTGATCAACAACCTTCTTGGCACACCAATCGAGGCACGCCAAATATTCACAACACGTCGGCACACACTTCGAAGCGGGGCGTCAGGTCATCTTAGGATGACACGCTCTTCAAGATAACATCGTAGGTGTGTGGCACGTATTTCAAGGTATGTCGGGTTTTTGGCACGAAAAACAATGAGATCGGCACGCTTATCGAGGTGATTTCTAGAATGAGAGAGTATGTTTTAGAGAGAGAAAGATGTGTGAGAGTTTGTGTGAAGAATGGGAGGGCTTGAGCCCGCTATTTATAGGCAAATCTGCTAGGCCATAGCGATACGTGATGGTCTGATAAGCACCACGTCGTGTATCGCGACGTAGGGTTGATAAATCACCGATAGGCTTGCCACGTGGCGAACGCGGTTCCACATGGTAACACGTGGCGGACATCGTGCCACGTGTAGACACATGGCAGGACACGTGTCCCGCTTTCGGACCACATCATCGCGATTCGCCATATGAACAATTCATTGACATCGAAAACATCGACGTGGGTTTTTAGGGCCGGGGTAGTTTCAGGGGGAAGGGGTGGTCTAGGAAGGATTGCAGGGGTAGGCTTGAATGAGGAAGTGGGATTAGTTAATGGGTTGGATTTTGAAGAAAAATGAGTAGCCTCTGATTTTCCTTTGGACCGTTGTTGGTTTTCCACTTTATGGGCTAACAAAGCTAGGTCTTCTAAGGTTGCATACGGGTGTAACTCAATTACATGGGCTATATGGGTTTCTAGCCCACCCAAATAACGAACTAGGGTTTGGGGATCATTTCTGGAAGGTCACACTTCATCAATATATATGCAAAATCACGGGAGTACTCTTCAGCCGGTCGTGATCCTTGTTTCAAAGCGTGGAGTTCCGAGAAGCATGCCTGAATATAGTACGTGGGTATAAACTTCTGCTTGAGAAACTTCTTCATTTTTTTCCACGATCTCACCTTTTCTTTCCCTGCACGTTCTCTTTTGAAACTGGTATTAGCCCACCAAGTTGAGGTATACTTGCAAAGCTTGAGGGAAACAATCTTAACCTTGTTGTTAAAAGTGGGTTGCTTATAATCAAACACCCTCTCATCCATTCCACAAATTCGCCAATGTCAGGTTTTCCATCAAATTCAGGAATATCAACTTTTATTTCGTTGGAAAACCATGCGGAAGACCCCTTTGCTGGCCTATCACTCCCTTCTTCATCAGAACCCTCGTCTTCTATTCTGGCGCGTTGTCATGAAACGGTTAATTCGTGGAGCTGGTCTTGCATAAGTTTCATTTGTTGAGCCATCTCTTTCTTATCGTTTTCCATAAATTCAAGTATTTTTTTTCAAATCGGCGCTGTTGCGAGTTGTCACACCCCAACCTACGTCGAAAATGCCGGGGGCGCCAACTGATTGTTCACAGCTTTCAAAGGTTACTAAGCAATATTAAAAGTGTCATATCTAATAAATTTTATTAAATAGTCAAGAACATCAAACTCATAAGTAGACAAGAAAAATAAACATTCAAATCTAATTCTTGTATCTTCTTCTCTAACATGCATCCTAAGTTGCTTCAAACAATCTTGATAATCACGTCACACGATAACCTGCAGATGCGTTGAAAATTGAATAGTTTTGTCAACACAAGGTTGAGTGAGTAACACACCAGTTTAAATGTATACATAATATATATAACAAAAATATGTAATTGCAACAAGTCATATGAGAATAAAAAATTAACCAATTGAGCAAATATAACTGAGATGTCGAGAAGCACAAAGGCTAACGACTGACGTATGATCATACTAGACTGAGATTATGTTGGACATCTCCGAATGCGGAAGCATACAAAGAAAATAAGGACATAAACAAGTAAGGTATAATCTATACTATATATAAAACATGAGTGAGGGACCTCTTGTATTTTAAGAGGTACCAAAACTCAATGCTTTAAGTACAACACACAATGCATCAAAAATATAAAAACTAAGGGTAATTAAGTCTTTCCATTCCTTTAAAATATACTTATAACTTTGGTCCCTCAACTTCACTATTTTTTTTGTATATTTAAATAATAGTTACACATATGCCCCCTAATTCAAAACTAACTACCCCTCGACTTTTTAACGGCCATATCTTTTCACACGTTAATGTTTTCTTAAAATAACCAAATCATAAAAACGAGTATTTTGTTCTCTTTAATTTGAGTATGGTATTGCTTTAGTTTTTTAGTTTTAAAAAGTTAACATGTTACGCGATTACCGTGTAGAACTGGTAACAGGTCGAGTCGGGTGAGCTTGGGTCATTTGTAAAAGTGGATTAGAGTCAGAACAAGTCAATACAAGAAAAATGGTTAATTTGGTTCAGGTTCGAGTAGATAGGGGCTAGGTCAGACCGATGTCGAGTCGGAACGGGTTTAGGGCTAAAACGGGTTGGTTTACAAAAGTGATTTATTTGATATTACTGTATATTTCGGGTTTGCTTCTTGATTTTTGTCACTGGTTACGCGGATGTCGTTGTTTACATGTACCGGGGCCGATAAACGCTTGTTCAACACCACGTAACACACATAATTAGATCTTGGTAAGCGCTCAACATAGCGCCCTGCACCGGTAATCGTTAAGAATTACACGCGTGGTGTTGGTTAAGCATGTTTTAATGTCAGTAACGTGCATTCCGGTCCGGTTACGTGTATTCAACCTTCGATTACACGCAACTGGCTTTGCACGAGTTACATGTCAAATTTTGGGCTACATGCACACTGTCATCAGATTACGTATGTACTGACACATACTATACGTTAAGTGTCGAATTGCATGCACACCCCGCTGCATTGCACGGGCACTCAACTAGTGTGAGTTAAAATGTGTGTAAAAAGACCCAACCTATTAATAATAGATTGATTGATGATATACAAGTAAGTAAATAAGTAAGCAATGAATTGAATTAAATTGAATTGGTAATACATTGAATAAGTAAAGTAAAGTAGATTGAGAGAAGTGACCAAGTTTCTTTAAGATGACGAATGCGATGTTGATTTGAGGCATCGAATTTAGAATTTGTTTGTCTATAAATTTGTGAACATTGCTGTTAGAAGTTTTAAAAGATAGGGAGTCTAAAGTGATTAATGACATTAAAGCTGTATAGTGATATTTGATTATTGTTTCCACTGCTTAATTGATTCTAACAACAATTAGATTCAATTACGTCAAGCTATTAAAATCAAACCAGCACATTACTCATTACTGTCTTGGAGTGGGAGAAATGGAGTCAGTTCAATTTTATTAACTTTCCCTTGCAGACAGTTCTTGATGTAGTTTGTATTTGTTGATGCAGTTTGTGTTTGTTTCTTTTTATTCCTTGTAACTTTGGACTCTTTAGTAGTCTGATTTTGGTTGTTTTTTTTCCTTTAAAGTTGGCCTTTATTTGTTTACATATCTAGAATTTAAGGGTTTTATTACTGGAAAATTGGCTTCAAAGATTTTATCCAAAAAAAAGGTAAAAACTAACAATATTAGATTTTGTTAACCATATTACCTCATAAAATTTTTATACATTATATGCACTTTAAAATATAAGTTTAATAATATGGGTAGAATAACACACAATCTATAAGTCAGTTTCAAGTTTCAAATTGTCAAGCTATTAAAATCAAACCAGCACATTACCGGCTTGGAGTGGGAGAAATGGAGTCGGTTCAATTTTATTAACTTTCCGTTGCAGAAAGTTGTTGATGTAGTTTGTGTTTGTTGCTGCAGTTTGTGTTTGTTTATTTTTATTTATTGTAATTTTGGGCTCTATAATAGTTCGATTTTAGTTTTTTTTTTCTTTAAAGTTTTCTTTTATTTGTTTACATGTCTAGAGTTTTGGGGTTTTATTACTAAAAACTTGGCTTCAAATATTTTCTCAAAAAAAAAAAAGTAAAAGTAACAACGAACAACCACAAGTTTCTGATCATATGGATCAAACAAATGATATGCTACAAAAGGTGCCATATTTTTAGTTTTTAAAATAAATGGATAATAGGATAACACATAATTCACACTTATTTTCCATTTGCTCTTAATGGAGGGCTTACCGTTTTTAATTCTCAGCTTCCTATGTATTTAAGTTCATCCCTTAAAGTCATATTAAATAAAATAACTCATCATTTTATATTGATGAAATGAAACTCACACTCCATGAAATCACCGATTAACACCTATTTATGCATGCGTTAAACTTCAACATTTCCTACAGGGGCGTAGCCACTTGTTAGTGAGGGGTGTCCCCCGTCCCCTGTGAAATTTTTTTTAGTGTTAATATACCAAAAAATTCCCGACCGACCCCTGTAAAATTTTAGCATCAACCCCTGTGAAAATTTGAAGCCGTATCCTGTATAATTTCGAGACGACCCCCATGATATTTTGAGACTAACCCTAACAGAAAGTACAATGACAATTTTATAAATATAATTATATAAACATTATATAAACAATTTTTCCTATTAAAATTGACTTTAATATTAACAAGTCCAATATCCAATCCAAATTTTTGCCGCTTTGTTGCTCAATTATTTTTAAGTTTTTGTAAAATTTTATATTTATATGAGTTGAGATAATTTAATAGGTAATATCGGACAACAATGAAAATACCAGAGGGTCTTTCTTTATTGCAATTAACTTCTTAAATAGCTTTTCAAACTCTAAGTGTCATTTTAAACTAAAATGTGTAATGTTAATATACATTTTAACCATGCAAAGTAATTATAATAATTTGACAATACAATAGACTTAATATATAATTTACGGGTATGGATAGGAAAATGGTTGTTATCAAACCAAGTAACATTGAAATTCATAATGGAAATAAACAGTTTTTTGTCACACTTGCTCAAAATAAAGAAGAGAGAATGACAAAAGTCCAGGTTTTCTGTTGGTTTTTAAGCTTTTGAGAACCATTTTCTTTGGTTTATCATTTGGTTGAAAAATATTGAACCAAAATATTAAATATAGCTTAATAATTTTGTTAAATTACAGTTAATTGATTATTAATTCATGTAACTAAAAATATTTGCGTAAGACGTCCATGCGTCCAACAATGGTACATAATGTTATCAAGTTAGTTCATGATCAACGAAGTCAAAGATAATACTTAAGTTAGTTTTACTCTAAACAAAGTTTATGTTATTATTCAATCTAACGGTTTATCAATATTAATTTATATACTAATTTATATAAAAATATATATACTTATCCGGTTCTTGATTCTGGTTCAACTAATCTAATTGGTCCTACGGATATACATCGCCAACACCTTAATACGATCCCGTCGCAACGCGCGGGCACTTATGCTAGTAAGTTGTTAATACATGAGACAAAGTTGCAGTTTTTGAGTATAAGTATATATAAGAAATATCAGTTTTACGCATATGTCCCAAAAACGTAAGAAAACGAGTAAAATAGGGGAATGTGGTACTCACCTTAAAGACGAACAACGATGATTTAGAAAATGAGAAGATGGGAAAAGTCACACGCGAACGTTAAAGCCTAAGAGAAACGAGAGTAACAGATACGCTTAAGTAAAGATTTATTATTAACAGTTATTAAACAATATTATAATAATTTAGTATTATATATCAAGATTTATTATTTAAAATAATTATTTTAACTTATAAAAACATAACTTAATAAATATTATTTGTAGTTTTATAAAATTAGTTTACTTCATTTATATATTCATTATAACATTAGTTTTTGAGTTATAATATTCTTTATGTGTATAATATATATATATATATATATATATATATATACACACACATAAGTGAAAGAAAACATGAGTTAAACGAGTATTACAATGTCGGTTTTTATTAAAATAATATAAATTAGTTATTAGTATTATTAATATAATTATAAAATTGTTAAAATAATAATAATAATAATTTTCCAAAAATAAACAGGTGGAGAGGGTCGAACCCGCGACCTCTGGCCCAAGAACCAAGTGTTTAACCAACTGGGCTAATCCAGCAGACCATTTATAAACTGAAAAATCTTTAATAAAAACAAGAAAAACAAACAGTAAACTTAACCCCCAAATCAACCAGAACCCTAGAAATCTAATTGACCAGATCGTTTATTGTTGATTTAGTTATTGTTTACGAGCGTTCAAAGACGACCAGATCTGTGTATTATAATACCTCAAACGATGATGAACAATGGGTTAATTTCCTCCATGTGAAGCGGAGATAACGAGGTCAAGAACACTATCAGAATAGCTGCGATAATTTAATTGATTAAGGGGGTTTGATATACGGTGGTATAACCATGGTGCAGAAGGATTTAACTGGGTTATAATGATCTGTAACTATGTATACGAGATGAATTTGGTGTCGGCTGCGTATACAAGGAAGGACGAATCAAAATTGATGAAGTTAACAAAATTACATTGTCGGTCAGGCCATATATGTTATATATGTCGTATACAATGATTCAATTTCCATATGAACTACGTTAATTAAGGTCCAAGATACCTTGATTATAAACGGTTTTACGAATTGGGTTAATGGGTTGCACTGGGTTAACGGATATGGGTCATGGGTTAATAGATCATAATTAAAATAATAATATATATATTATTTGCATTATGGCCCCTGAGGATTTAAGGTGGAAATATAATTGGGTAAAAGTTTAAGTTTAGGTTAATTTTTGTCAAATTATGAAAGTTATAAATATGTTTATATAAAATAAATTAAATAATAATAAAATAATAATTAAATCTTTTTGATAAACGCGATATAAATAGCCCGAACATAAGAGTGGGTCGGGTTTAAGAGTCCGAGTTGTTACAGTGTCCCCTACTTTAGGGAATTTTTGTCCCGAAATTAAAGAATACTATAACAACACTATTAAAGTTTGAGGAAAAAAAACAAATTTTAAAATAAAATTTAAAAATTTATCATAACACCGAACTTTGAATAGTTAAAATAACGCTCCAAATGCAAATCCGATAAGGGAACTTATATATAGGATGTACCGGCGGCGTATCCACCATGTCCTTATCATCTTTACATTTGTACCGTTATTTCAACCACTTTCAATTCTATATTATGACACACAATCTTACGAGTCATTATTTCCATGCGAGGACTTCGATAATTATGTTCCGGACCATAATTATTTTCATCGTCGGATGGTCCACATGATTCGTCCTATGGTGTGGATTTACAAAACGTTTGATTAAAACATGACTTTGGGGAGACAAAATTTTTAAGAAGCTATAATTATAACACTGGAAAATCACCAGTATAAAAAAAATTTCAAGAGTTGTAGTGGATTTTAATAAAGAAATGTCCAAGACATCGCAAATATATAAGTATTTAAAGTTGAAGAAAAGATAACTTATTACTGGTTAAGGGTATTGAAGGTAGAAAAATAAGATAGAGGTAGGCTTTAATAAACAATTTATTAAACAAAAGAGACTTTATTCATAAGATAGAAAATAAATAGTTCAAATGGGAAAAATTCAAGACCATAAAGAGGTGTTACAAAACTTAATTAAGAAAAGACGAGATAAATTAAGATAGATAAAGTAAAGGGCAATGGTCTTCATGATCGTTGAGTAGCTTAATTGGCGTGACTTGAGGCACCATGAGGAGTTGCAGGAGTAGGAGCAGTTGAGGTAGATTGATTCGGCATTTCTTGGAAAACTGGAGCTTGAACGGTTTGCAAGAGAGTTGTTTAGTGGAAATGCGTCCGGTAAACTTGAGCTTGTGGTTGCGAGGTTTGGTAGTGTTGGGTTAAGTAAGGTTGACCTTGATTGATGGGAGGAGCTTGATAAACACGAGGTTGATGGGTTTGAGCATGGTAAGCATGGGTTAAGTAGTATGGTGTAGTCGTAGATTGGGCTTGATGAGCTTGGGTAAGTTGAGGGCACGCATTACGAAGGTGATCTGGGTTTCCACAATGGTAGCAAGCACGGGTATTAGGAACACTGGGTTGAGCATGAGGGGTAGGTTGTTGTGGAACAGCTTGTGCAGTAGGCGGGACACGGTAGGTGTTAGCAAGATGACCATAACGGTTACATTGGATGCAGCGACGGCATAAGGATCCAACCGAGTGATGACGGTTACAAATGGAGCATGACGGAAAAGGACCGAGGTAAGGTTTCTTGTTTGAGAAGACTTGCAGGTGGGTAGGATTTTTTGCTGGAAGGTTCTTATGTTTCATGTTGTGAGGATGAGTGGAGGTAAATGGTTTGTAGTCACCAGCGGAGGAATTAGTGGGAAAAGTTGAATCGGTTGCATTAATGTTTTGAATTTGGGTTACTATCCTAGGGATCGCAACAGTTAAATCTTTGGCTATACAAGCAGCTATGCGGTGGTCGTGAGAATCAAACGATTGATGTCGAGGATGACGGTGGTTTCTTAAATGAGACATTCTATGAGAACCAAAAATAAAGATTTATAAGATGATGGATAAATTGAGAAAAACATTAGGATACTAAAATGTTTAATTATTTAGATAACATATAATAACGTTGCCTTAAGAAGTAAGAGGAACTGCGCCATGAGGATTAAAAGTAAAAGTTTATAAGATGGGGGGTACGTAGCGTAAATAGTGTTTAAATGATGTAGTCAATAAGATTAATATGTGATGACTACATGAGGAGTTAAGTCAGTTTAAAATGTTGATTATTAAGTTTAAAATAACTAATGAAATATAAATTTTGGATGTTGGCCTCCCGTGAGCTTGCCATGGCAATTTGAATGGCCCAACGAACCAACGAAAAAAACAGCTGAGTTGGACAGCCCATGAGCGTTACATGGAAATTTGATTGTCCCAACTAATTAACAAAATTAACAATGCAATGAAGTTTGTCGGCCCAATGAGCGTTACACGGTGTTTTAACCGAACAAACTATATAGCGAACTATCGAAATAAATATGGGTAGTCGGAGTATCTTGTGAATCACCACGTTTGATTACTCCAACAAAAATACGAAAACAAGTTAAGAAATGGATGGTAGGAGTGCCCATGGGTTCCATGGATTTTTCACCCAACTAACTATTTAAATAATGGGACACAATAGTCGGGAAAACCGAGTTTAGCCACGTATCACTGTGAATTCGGTTAAAATCAACCTAAGGTGTCGGTCATATGGCATTTATGGGTCTCGCTCGGGTCCATAGGGTTGAGTACTGTGGTCAGGTTATCACCCAGGTAAGGAATAGCATCTTACCTTTGGTCCTTGGAACCGTTTTGCCAGTGCCCAACTCACAATTTCTCTTCCACTTTCATTTATCATAGGGACATGCCACATATCCTAGCCTTAAGGTGTACGAGTGAAAACAACAGGTGAGAATTGTTAAGGAATTTCCCGTAAATAAAAGCAATCTAATTTTTGAAAAGTTTTCTTTGAATGTTGAGGCATAGCCTTAGAGTTTGTGTGTGTATGCATAACAATACAATAATTAATAAATAATTATCTAGGAAAGCTGTAAACAATTTAAAATTGAACACATAAAGGCAAACAAATAGACACGTATAGGGCTCCTAAACATGTGTCTAAGACAATTTCTTACGACCTATCTTAAACCTGGCTTTGATACCAATCTGTCACACCCCAACCTACGGCGGAAATTCCGGGGTGCGAACTGATTGCTCACAGCTTTTCAAAGGTTACTATATGCAATATTAAAAGTGTGAATATCTATTAAATTTTATTAAATAGTCAACTACATCAACTCATAAGTAGACAAGTAAAATAAACATTCAAATCTAATTCTTGTATCTTCTTCGCTAACATGCATCCTAAGTTGCTTCAAACAATCTTGATAATCACGACACACGATAAACCTGCATATGCGTTAAAAATAGAATAGTTTTGTCAACACAAGGTTGAGTGAGTAACACACTAGTTTAAATGTACATATAATATATAACAAAAATATGTAGTTGCAACAAGTCATATGAGAATAACAAATTAACCAATGAGTAAATATAACTGAGATGTCGAGAAGCACAAAGGCTAACGACTGGCGTATGATTATACTAGACTGAGATTATGTTGGACCTCTCCGAATGCGGAAGCATATAAAGCAAATAAGCACATAAACAAGTAAGGTATAAGTTGTTAACACATAAGACAAAGTTGCAGTATTTTAGTATAAGTATATATCAGAAATATAAGTTTTACGCATATGTACCCAGAACGTAAGAAAACGAGTAAAATAGGGGAATGTGGTACTCACCTTAAAGACGAACAACGATGATTTAGAAAATGAGAAGATGAGAAAAGTCACACGCGAACGTTAAAGCCTAAGAGAAACGAGAGTAACGGATACGCTTAAGTAAAGATTTATTATTGACAGTAATTAAACAATATTATAATAATTTAGTATTATATATCAAGATTAATTATTTAAAACAATTATTTTAACTTATAAAAACATAACTTAATAAATATTATTTGTAGTTTTATAAAATTAGTTTACTTTATTTATATATTCATTATAACATTAGTTTTTAAGTTATAATATTTTTTATGTGTAATATATATATATATATATATATATATATATATATATATGTATATATATATATATGTATATAAGTGAAATAAAACGTGAATTAAACGAGTATTACAAGGTCGGTTTTTATTAAAATAATCTAAAATAGTTATTAGTATTATTAATATAATTATAAATTGTTCAAAAAATAATAATAATAATTTTCCCAAAAAAAAACGGGTGCAGAGGGTCGAACCCTCGACCCCTGTCCCAAGAACTAAGTGTTTAACCAACTGGGCTAATACGACAGACAATTTATAAACTGAAAATTCTTTAATAAAAACAAGAAAAACAAACATAAAACTTAACCCCAAATCAACCAGAACCCTAGAAATCTAATTGACCAGATCGTTTATTGTTGATTTAGTTATTGTTAGGGGTAATAACGAGCGTTCAAAGACGACCAGATCTGTGTATTATAATACCTCAAATGATGGTGAACAATGGGTTAATTTCCTCCACGTGAAGCCAACGATAACGAGGTCAAAAACATTATCAGAACAGTTGCGTTAATTTATTTGATTGAGGGGGTTTGATATACAGTGGTTTAACGATGGTGCAGAAGGATTTAATTAGGTTATAATGATCTGTAACTATGTATACGAGATGAATTTGGTGTCGGCTGCGCATACAAGGAAGGACGAATCAAAATTGATGAAGTTAACAAAATTACATTGTCGGTTAGGCCATATATGGTATATATGTCGTATATAATGATTCAATTTCCATATGAACTACGTTAATTAAGGTCCAAGATACCTTGATTATAAACGGGTTTATGAATTGGGTTAATGGGTTGCACTGGGTAAACAGATATGGGTCATGGGTTAATAGATCATAATTAAAATAATATATATATATATATATATATATATATATATAATATTTGCATTTTGGCCCTTGAGGATTTAAGGTGGAAACATAATTAGGTAAAAGTTTAAGTTTAAGTTATTTTTTGTCAAATTATGAAAGTTATAAATATGTTTATATAAAATAAATTAAATAATAATATAATAATAATTAAATCTTTTTGATAAATGCGATATAAATAGCCTGAACGTAAGAGTGGGTCGGGTTTAAAAGTCCGAGTAATTTCACGAGTTTCCATCACGCCTATAAATAACAAAAGAAAATCGGTTGGACAAAACTGAGAGCTTTGGTAGCTCTGATAATGTTGTAAAACTGATTTTGAAATCAGTCACAACTCAAGGATCAATTGGTAATTGAAAGGACTACGGCTACTTCGTGATACAGAAACACCACGCGAAATAGAATCGTAGGGCTAACCTAGGATGATTGCTAGATATAGAGGACACTACTAGTTTCACTCTAGGACTCCACAGAACACCTTCTAGCCTGCCAAAAGTAGAATAGCAATGGAAAATAGTTTATAGGATTATGCAAACTAAAATTTTTGTAATTTTCATCTGCCTTCTTTTCATTCATCGATCAATACATAAAGAAAATACTTGTCTAGCTGCTTGGAACATGGAAGAAAAACTGCCTATCCACTACTTCATAACTGAAAGGAAATAAAATAAAATAAACAACCTGGAATTAAAGTTACATAAATTAAAATACGAAATAATCTTCCACTCATCCACGTAAGCGTCTTTTGATCATGGGTTCGATGTCAGGTCGGGTGTAGTGATAATCAGATTGACCCAGTTGGAACCGTTGGAATTAAAATTGTTACGGATAGTGCTAACCAGATCAACACTTTGTTTCCTTTAATTTACAAAAATCACTAGTTTTTCTCTCTCCATCCTATAAATTACACTCACAATCACTGTTTGTGTCCCTTTAGTTTCGGGGCGAAGGCACAATGAGTTCTCAAAAGAAAATTTGAATTAGTTGAGTCCTTGTGGTTTCAAAATGAACTATTTTAGTCCCTACTGTTACTTAACTATGTTAGCTTCAAGGGTAGATTCAACATTTCACTTTTATATATATACGTTGTCACTCTGAGTCCTTGAACTTTCATAATTGGTCACATTGGGTCCCGTTCACTTTTTAACAAAAATAAATAAACTTGACCAATTTTTTTAACAAAAATTAACAAACTTAACCACCTTTTCATAAAAAATTAACTAACCAAACTACTTTTTAATAAAATAAACGGACCAAACTATTTTTTTAAGCAAACTAAACGAACTGAATCACTTTTTAGAACAAGTAGTTCATTTCGTTTAACAAAAATAAATGAATCAAACTCCTTTTTTAACTAAAACAAACAACCCGAACTTTTTTTTAACAAAAATAAACGAATCAAACTATCTTTCTAACAAAAATAAACGAACCAAACTTGTGTTTAGGTGAAGCTGAGTGAGCGCCTCAAGGAAAGGAATGTTTAGGTGAAGCTGTTTGAGGAGTTCAAGGAACTTGGAGTTTTGCTCCTCATCTCTATTCGATCGGAGTCTCCCAGGATAAGGCAGTTTGGGTTTGTAAACTCTCAAAGGTGGGTTTGATGATGATGAAGGTATATCGGCCGGCCTTGTACTCGCTGGAATAGTCTGCTGGTGTGCCTCGGCCGGAGGAGGCTCCATCTGGATCTCCTCGTCCACCTTCTCTTCTTTATCAACCGCAGGTGTGACAACTCTCGAAGGTCCAGCCTCTCTTTCTCTTCTAGCACCGCTCCTAGTAGTCACTGCCTTGGCGAACCCTCTCGGATTTTTCTCGGTATTACTCGGTAGTGAACCTGTGCTCTCTCGGATAACTGGCTGGCGATCTCTCCAACGTGACGCTCAAGATTAGCTATAGACGTGGCTTGGTTTTTCGGCATAGCATCGTGTTCCGCAAATTTCGCCTCATTTGTCACTCGGTTCCTCTCATCTCTCTTCAGCAGCTCAGCCATCATCTCCTCCAGTGAGGCTTTCTTCTCCTCTCTCCCCGCGTGTTCCGAACTCTCCTGACCTGAACTCCCCTGCCCGAATAGATTCTCTCGATGCTGGTTTTGGTATTGGGCTTGGTAGCCACTGGCTTGTCCCCCTCGATAGTTATTCTGATTTCTCCAGCCAGTGTTCCAACCAAAGGCGGGGTTTTGATATCTCAAGGGGTTGTTGACGAAGTCAACTTCCTCCTGATTGCTACCCGGCTTAACAGGACATTCAATGGTGTCGTGAACCCCTCGGCAAACCTCACACTTCGCGACGCTCTTAATGGTAAGATCTCTAACGAGTTTTTTCAAAGCATCAATCTGCGCCTGCATGCTAGTGTTCGAATCGATTTGAAGTACTCCTCTCGATGACGTGGAAGAATTTATGCCCCCATGCCCCTCGTAGCTCGCTGCTAGTTCATCAAATAGGACGGCACACTCATCTGGATCTTTGTTCTTAAGGAGGTTCCCGTTAGCAGTTTGGTTCAACATCTCTCTCACGTGCTGAGTGGCTCCATTGTAGAATTTCTCGATGAGCATCCACTAGTCTAAACCGTGGTGAGGACAACTAAGAAGGAGGTCTTTGAATCTTTCCCAAACTTCCCCGAAAGACTCGTCGGACCTCATGCGGAAGGAACAAATCTCCTCACGGAGCCGAGCGGATTTAGATGGCGGAAAGAATTTGGTCATGAATTTCTCTTGAAGGCCCGCCCAAGTGGTGATGGATCCAGCAGGTAGTGACTTCAGCCATTTGTAGGCTTTGCCGGTAAGTGAGAAGGGGAAAAGACGGAGATAGATGGCTTCATCGTTCATGTTGCCGATATTGAAAGTTTCGCAGATATGAACAAACATGTCGATGTGGTTTGAAGGGTCTTCACTCTCTAGCCCTTCGAATTGGAGTGCGGTTTAGATGAGTTGCATGACGTGGGCAGGAATGGACCAGTTGCCAGCGGCGGCACCGTTCGGTAAAGTGATGCTTGAATGAGGATTCGTTGTCGGCCTACCATAGTCAGCTACTACTCTCCTAGGCGGTTGGTCACCCATGTTCATATCCCTAGAAGATGCGGAAGAAATAGAAGTAGAAGAAGAATCAGAACCTGTCGGTGAAACAGAACGCTCTCTCTCGGGCTCGACTTTCTCGGTATCGTCAAACGTTTCAAGTTTCGGCGGTCCTTGTGAGCGGGTATGACGCATACGACTATAAAGAAAAACTAAAATTAACTAAGCTAAAATTAAACTAAAAACAAATAAAAACAAATAAGCAAGTAAGCAGAAACAGTTAAGTCCCCAAACTCGGGTCGTTCTCTAATCGCCTCAAACCGTGTCCCCGGCAACGTCGCCAAAAACTTGATGTGCGAAAATATATATATAAATAAAACACGAATCGCAACTAAGCTTTAAAAACCAAACAATCTATCCTAGTTCACACAAACGGCAAGTGTACCGGTCGCGTGTAGCAAAGAAAAGGAAAGTCCGGATATCGAACTTGAAGACACGTGGGAACGGCTCAAATAATAGACCCTAATCCAAGTCCTACCCTAATAATATTTGTAATTGATTTTATTATATTTTATTTTATTTTAATTAATTAAAAACTAAATTACTTAACTTAACGAAACTAACGAAAAAACTTAACGACACTTATGGAGCTTTTAACAATTATGGAGAAACAACTACCTAGGCAAGAATCCTATTGACAGTTCAACGGTTAACGGAATTAACTAATCACACGACACCGGGATCTTAAAATAATCAAATAAGGCTTATTAAAGTTTGCTAGATCACCTCTCGGTCTCACTAACTAACCCTCACAAATATAAGAAAATCGAATAAATGCACCGGTAAAAAGATTACTAAAGTACCCAAATGACGCATCTCCTCTCGGACTCAACGACACAAAACCCGCTTAAAATTGGTACTAGCAATTATAGGGATAAAGGGGTAACAATATTTAACTTGATCTAAGACACATATTTGCTCACAAAACTAAACCGGACAAGACCAAAACTCGATCTCGCGCAATTCTAACCTAACCGAATAAAGGCGCGAGACAAACCGACTCCCTATTACCTCTCGGTCGCAAGGAAGGTGAAACTATTGAATTTTAATAATAATTGCACTCAAGATTCTTATGGTCGCGCTAACCACAAACAGATCAAAAACACCAAGTCTAAAACCTAAACGTAGAACCCTAACCGAACGACACACAATCAATCAATCAAAGTAATATGCTGAATCAATAAGCAATAATTATATAAAGACAATATTTAACACATCAAAGATTAAATTATATAAAGCTTTCAATAAAAATACGTCGTGTAATTAATAAAAACCAAATAAACCGTCAAACAAAATCAATATTCATCTCTACCTAGGTAGTGAAAATAGTTTAGCTATTCATAATAATTAAAGAAAACGAAACAATTTAGTAGCAAAGCACATGTCTAACAATTATTGAATGAGGTAAATAATGTTTTAACAAGTAAAAACCAAATTGTAGACAACCTCTGTAAACCGCCGATCAGAACATGCACTAGGGATTTGGTATTATATAATTTTGTGTCTCTAATGTTGCCCACGTGAACCACAAAACAAAATTGTTTTGTTTACTCTTTTGCTGCTACCAATGGCCGCCCACAACACAACTGACGCACCGAAAAACCTTTTTGAGAATTAATTCCCTTTGAACGGAGATGCTTAGGGTTTTAATATTATTTTTCCTATTATATTCTGCTGCTGCTGGCCGACCTCAATTTCCAGCCCACTTTTGTTTTTTTAATCTTAAGTTATGTTATAATATAACATTCGTGGGCTTCACAAAATAAGCACGGCCCGGGATTTTAACTTGGATCTTCAAAAAAAATGCGTAAAAGGTATCCGAATCTCTTAAAAATCTCGGTTCTTTTCTCTTTAAACCCGCAACCTACAAAATAAATATTTAAGTAAAATTATGCTAAGACAAGATATAAACATTAAATATTAGATATAAAAGTGACTAAAACAATGATAAATGGTGCGGAAAAACAAGTGTATTTTACAACACGTCAAACATCCCCACACTTTAGACTTTTTTGTCCCTGAAAAAGAAATCTACACAAGATCATAACAAAGTGATAACAACAAACCCCCAGATTATTTAACATTACTAAAGCATAAGAAACAGCTCGACATATTGACCGCGATTGCCGTTATTGTTGTCCACTTAAACCCAGCCACCAGCCAATCAAGCCTCCCTTTTGCATTAAACGTTTTAAGTCCAAAAATTAAGGCTACACCTACCCCATCTCAGACAAAGAGAGCTAGATAAACTAGAGTCGAAGCAAACTGGTTCGACAAATCACCATAATCCAAAGACTCGTTGATGGTACTAATTAGATGTACTCGGTGAAGTTTGGATGGATGAATGGTCATGTGGAGGTCGTGCGAGCTATTCCTACATATTATTGGACTTTGTCTTATAAATTCCTAATTTGATATTTATTGACTAAGAACCTTCGAGCCCCAATAGTGTATCCTTAGAGTCACCATCCCCAAGGTAACACGTAAACTCTAAGTCCCGTCTAGTATGTGCACTTTGACCTCTTTTACTAACTTTAAAGAATGCTTCTTTTGGCATTTTACAATACATAACTTTCTTCATAAGCATTTTGCTTGTCTTGAACAACTTTGGATAACACAATACATAACTTTCAATACATACTTCTTTTTTTCTTTTTCATCTTTTTTTCTTTTTTTTCTTTTTTTTCTTTTTTTATATCACCCTATAGTATATAACTATTTCTAAGCTTGTAAAAAAAATGGACATGTGGTGTGTGCTGGTTTGAGTGCATCCAAGTATAACCATCTCAAAGTTTTCAGATTATGGTGATCCTCCCTAAGCATCGAAATTCGGTTTCACCGTTTTTCAAATTATTATATATATATATATATATATATACATATATATATATATATATACATATATATATATATATATATACATATATATATATATAAACTGCTAAAGAGGACTATCAAAGCTAGTTGGGCCTACCGACACATCCCAAAATCAGATATGCAAACCATCCCTTCTTTTATTATTATTATTATTATTATTATTATTATTATTATTATTATATTTCAAAAGTTCCGAGAGTTCGTTAGCACATTGGTAATAATATCATTTCCTGCTTAACGTAGAACAAAAACATTTTTCAAGGGACAAATTGTTTTTATTTATTTTTTATTTTTTAAATTTTTTTTATATATAATTTTCCAAACTTTTGAATGTTTTTTTTTAATGTTTTCTTCATATTTCTTTTACTACTAAGTAAAATAAATTCTCATTCCCACATTTAGAACGAAATCGTCCTCGATGAGAACAAGGAAAAGAAATAAAATAAAACTTAAAATTTTCAAAAGTAAAACAGAGAACGGGTTACTCCCCTGACTTATATTCAGATTCTTCATCAGTTGTGTATCAATCGAGCGACCGTATAGCATTTCATTCGCGGCCGCAACCTCGGAAGACCAGTTCCAAAACGCCATCAGAGCTACCATGCGCATAATAATACATGCAATAACTCAAACTCGCTCGCATGTAGCGGCGTACAAACAGAAAGCAAAAACATAAGAAATAAACATATTTTTGTGTTTTTGTATTTTTTTAATTTTTTTTATATTTATATATTTTTTAATTTTTTTGTATTATTTTTTTTTATATTTTTATAAATAACAAAAATAAAACAAATAAAAACAGATAATAAAGAAAATCGTAATACAAACTCTACAACTCGGGCTGTCTCCCGAGTGATGCATCCATCACGTCTACGCCTCGGTGAATGAGTCAAGGTAGAACACCTCGACAGTCTGATCAGCTACCGGCTCGCCTATGTAGTGCTTCAACCTCTGACCGTCACCTTAAACTTCCCGCTTTTGTCTTCAATCTCAATTGTGCCATACGGGAATACCTCAGTAATGGTGAACGGGCTTGACCATCGGGAATTCAGCTTTCCAGGAAATAATTGTAATCGGGAATTATATAGCAAAACCTGATCCCCACACTTGAACTGTTTATCACCCCTCAACTTTCTATCATGTAGCCCTTTAGTCTTCAGCTTATAATTGTACGAGTGTGCATATGCATGATCGCGAAGTTCCTCTAACTCATGAATCTGATGGAAACGGTTCTCGCCCGCGGATGAAAGATCAAGGTTAACTGTTTGAAGCGCCCAAGAAGCACGATGCTCCAACTCAATAGGCAGATGGCAGGCTTTCCCATAAATCATCCGAAACGGTGTGGAACCGGTCGGAGTTTTGTACGTTGTACGGAAAGCTCACAAAGCATCATATAATTTGTCGGGCCAATCCTTTAGGTTTAGCCCAACCGTCTTCTCAGGAATGCGTTTAATGCCCCGATTACTCACCTCTACCTGTCCACTAGTCTATGGGTGGTAGGCAGTCGCAAGCCGATGGGTGACCCCATAGCGTTGCAAAGCTTTCTCCATCTGCGCGTTGCAGAAGTGAGTACCTCGATCGCTGATCAAGGCTTTCGGCACACCAAAACGAGAGAATAGATTTTTAAGAAATCTCACTACAACTCAGGCATCGTTAGTGGGCAAGGCTCTGGTCTCGACCCACTTGGAAACGTAATCAACTGCCACAAGTATGTACTTGTTCCCTCTAGACGACGGGAACGGGCCCATAAAATCAATACCCCAAATGTCAAAAACCTCGCAAAGCTGAATAGCATTTTGGGGCATCTCATTTCGGGATGAGATGTTACCGACACGCTGACATCGGTCACAGCTTTTAACAAACGCATGAGCATATTTGAAAATCGAAGGCCAATAGAATCCTGAATCGAAGACCTTCTTAGCAGTAAGAACAGCACCATGGTGACCTCCTGTCGGTCGCTCATGACAGTGGCTCAGAATTCGCCACCCTTCTTCAACATCCACACATCTCCTTACAAGTTGATCGGCACCTATACGAAAAAGAAATGGGTCGTCCCAGATGTAGAACTTTACGTCAGCAAAGAATTTCTTCTTTTGCTGGTGAGACATCCTCCTAGGGAGGGAACCATCGACGAGGAAGTTCGCGATATCAGCAAACCACGGGTAGCCGTCATCCTGGGCTTTGACAAACATGAGATTCTCTATCGGGAATTGGTCATTGATGATGACCCCAGCATCTCCAATCTCGGCTCTCTCAAGACGTGACAAGTGATCAGTCGCTACATTCTCGGCCCCTTTTTTATCACGGATTTCGATATCAAACTCTTGAAGTAGCAAGATCCATCGGATAAGACTAGGCTTAGCGTCCTGCTTGCTGAAAAGATAACGAATGGCAGAATGATCAGTGTAGACTACTGTTTTGGACAGAACAAGATATGACCTAAACTTATCAAATGCAAACACTACAGCTAATAACTCTTTCTCGGTGGTGGTGTAATTCTCCTGAGCACTATTTAGGGTTCGACTAGCATAGTAGATCGGGTGGAAGTGCTTCTCCTTTCGCTGTCCAAGCACGGCTCCAACGGCATAGTCACTCGCGTCGCACATCAATTCGAATGGCAAAGACCAGTCGGGATAAATCATGGTCGGGGCGTTAACTAGTTTGTCCTTTAGAAGATCAAACGCCTCGATACACTGTTCAGAGAAGACAAATGGAGCGTCTTTCTCTAGTAGGTTGGTCATCGGTCTCGCGATTTTTGAGAAATCTTTAATGAATCGGCGATAGAAACCAGCATGACCTAAGAAGCTACGGATGGATCTTATAGACGTGGGCGGGGGAAGATTAGAAATTGTTTCAATTTTAGCTCGATCGACCTCGATCCCCGCACTCAAGATCCTATATCCTAGAACAATGCCCTCGCGTACCATGAAGTGACCCTTCTCCCAGTTGAGGACTAGGTTGGTGTCGACGCAACGAGCCATCATCCTATCAAGGTTGGAGAGACACTGATCGAAAGAATTCCCGAAAACAGAAAAATTGTCCATGAAAACCTCCATGGAATCCTCGATTATGTCGTGAAAGATCGCCACCATACATCGCTGGAAAGTAGATGGAGCGTTACAAAGTCCAAAGGGCATGCGTTTATAGGCAAACGTGCCATAGGGGTAGGTGAATGTGGTTTTCTCCTGATCATCGGGAGAGATCGGGATTTGGAAATACCCGGAGAAACCATCCAGAAAGCAGTAGTACTGCTGACCCGCCAAACGCTCAAGCATCTGATCAATGAAGGGTAGAGGAAAGTGATCTTTCCTAGTGGCATAGTTCAGTCTGCGGTAGTCGATGCAGACCCTCAGACCAGTCACGGTCCTAGTGGGAATAAGCTCGTTCCTTTCATTGGTGACAACAGTCATGCCACCCTTCTTGGGAACCACTTAGACCGGACTCACCCAGGCGCTATCGGAGATGGGAAAAATGATTCCCGCATCAAGGAGTTTAATGATTTCTTTTTTAACGACCTCTAGCATTTTCGGGTTAAGCCTCAGTTGAGGCTGAACGACGGATTTGAAATTATCCTCCATGAGGATTTTATTAGTGCAGAACGAGGGATTAATTCTTTTGATGTCGATAATTTTCCATGCTATCGCCTCTTTGTGCAATTTCAGCACCTTCAACAACTTCAACTTCTCAACCTCCGTCAAGGCAGACGCGATGATGACGGGTAGCTTCCTCTCCTCGTCCAGGAATGCATACTCCAAATGATAGGGTAGATCCTTAAGTTCTAAGGAAGGAGGAGGGCTCTCAACAGAAGGTAGATTCAACATTTCACTTTTATATATATACGTTGTCACTCTGAATCCTTGAACTTTCATAATTGTTCACATTGAGTCCCGTTCACTTTTTAACAAAAATAAATAAACTTGACCAATTTTTTTAACAAAAATTAACAAACTTAACCACCTTTTCATAAAAAATTAACTAACCAAACTACTTTTTAATAAAATAAACGGACCAAACTATTTTTTTAAGCAAACTAAACGAACCGAATCACTTTTTAGAACAAGTAGTTCATTTCGTTTAACAAAAATAAATGAATCAAACTCCTTTTTTTAACTAAAACAAACGACCCGAACTTTTTTTTAACAAAAATAAACGAATCAAACTATCTTTCTAACAAAAATAAACGAACCAAACTTGTGTTTAGGTGAAGCTGAGTGAGCGCCTCAAGGAAAGGAATGTTTAGGTGAAGCTGTTTGAGGAGTTCAAGGAACTTGGAGTTTTGCTCCTCGTCTCTATTCGATCGGAGTCTCCCAGGATAAGGCAGTTTGGGTTTGTAGACTCTCAAAGGTGGGTTTGATGATGATGAAGGTATATCGGCCGGCCTTGTACTCGCTGGAATAGTCTGCTGGTGTGCCTCGGCCGGAGGAGGCTCCATCTGGATCTCCTCGTCCACCTTCTCTTCTTCATCAACCGCAAGTGTGACAACTCTCGAGGGTCCAGCCTCTCTTTCTCTTCTAGCACCGCTCCTAGTAGTCACTGTCTTGGCGAACCCTCTCGAATTTTCTCGGTATTACTCGGTAGTGAACCTGGTGCTCTCTCGGATAACTGGCTGGCGATCTTTCCGACGTGACGCTCAAGATTAGCTAGAGATGTGGCTTGGTTTTTCAGCATAGCATCGTGTTCCGCAAATTTCGCCTCATTTGTCACTAGGTTCCTCTCATCTCGCTTCAGCAGCTCAGCCATCATCTCCTCCAGTGAGGCTTTCTTCTCCTCTCTCCCCGCTTGTTCCGAACTCTCCTGACCTGAACTCCCCTGCCCGAATAGATTCTCTCGATGCTGGTTTTGGTATTGGGCTTGGTAGCCACTGGCTTGTCCCCCTCGATAGTTATTCTGATTTCTCCAGCCAGTGTTCCCGCCAAAGGCTGGGTTTTGATATCTCAAGGGGTTGTTGACGAAGTCAACTTCCTCCTGATTGATACTCGGCTTAACAGGACATTCAATGGTGTCGTGACCCCCTCGGCAAACCTCACACTTCGTGACGCTCTTAATGGTAAGATCTCTAACGAGTTTGTTCAAAGCATCAATCTGCGCCTGCATGCTAGTGTTCGAATCGACTTGAAGTACTCCTCTCGATGACGTGGAAGAATTTCTGCCCTCGTGCCCCTCGTAGCTCGCTGCTAGATCATAAAAAAGGACGACACACTCATCTGGATCTTTTTTCTTAAGGAGGTTCCCGTTAGCAGTTTGGTTCAACATCTCTCTCACGTGCTGAGTGGCTCCATTGTAGAATTTCTCGATGAGCATCCACTTGTCTAAACCGTGGTGAGGATAACTAAGAAGGAGGTCTTTGAATCTTTCCCAAACTTCCCCGAAAGACTCGTCGGACCTCATGCGGAAGGAAAAAATCTCCTCACGGAGCCGAGCGGATTTAGATGGCGGAAAGAATTTGGTCATGAATTTCTCTTGAAGGCCCGCCCAAGTGGTGATGGATCCAGCAGGTAGTGACTTCAGCCATTTGTAGGCTTTGCCGGTAAGTGAGAAGGGGAAAAGACGGAGATAGATGGCTTCATCGTTCATGTTGCCGATATTGAAAGTTTCGCAGATTTGAACAAACATGTCGATGTGGTTTGAAGGGTCTTCACTCTCTAGCCCTTCGAATTGGAGTGCGGTTTAGATGAGTTGCATGACGTGGGCAGGAATGGACCAGTTGCCAGCGGCGGCACCGTTCGGTAAAGTGATGCTTGAATGAGGATTCGTTGTCAGCCTACCATAGTCAGCTACTACTCTCCTAGGCGGTTGGTCACCCATGTTCATATCCCTAGAAGATGCGGAAGAAATAGAAGTAGAAGAAGAATCAGAACATGTCGATGAAACAGAACACTCTCTCTCGGGCTCGACTTTCTCGGTATCGTCAGACGTTTCAAGTTTCGGCGGTCCTTGTGAGCGGGTATGACGCATACGACTATAAAGAAAAACTAAAATTAACTAAGCTAAAATTAAACTAAAAACAAATAAAAACAAATAAGCAAGTAAGCAGAAACAGATAAGTCCCCAAACTCGGGTCGTTCTCTAATCGCCTCAAACCGTGTCCCTGGCAACGGCGCCAAAAACTTGATGTGCGAAAAAATATATATAAATAAAACACGAATCGCAACTAAGCTTTAAAAACCAAACAATCTATCCTAGTTCACACAAACGGCAAGTGTACCGGTCGCGTGTAGCAAAGAAAAGGAAAGTCCGGATATCGAACTCGAAGACACGTGAGAACGGCTCAAATAATAGACCCTAAACCAAGTCCTACCCTAATAATATTTGTAATTGATTTTATTATATTTTATTTTATTTTAATTAATTAAAAACTAAATTACTTAACTTAACGAAACTAACGAAAAAACTTAACGGCACTTACGGAGCTTTTAACAATTATGGAGAAACGACTACCTAGGCAAGAATCCTATTGACAGTTCAACGGTTAACGGAATTAACTAATCACACGAAACCGGGATCTTAAAATAATCAACTAAGGCTTATTAAAGTTCGCTAGATCACCTCTCGGTCTCACTAACTAACCCTCACAAATCTAAGAAAATCGAATAAATGCACCGGTAAAAAGATTACTAAAGTACCTAAATGACGCATCTCCTCTCGGACTCAACGACACAAAACCAGCTTAAAATTGGTACTAGCAATTATAGGGATAAAGGGGTAACAATATTTAACTTGATCTAAGACACATATTTGCCCGCAAAACTAAACCGGACAAGACCAAAACTCGCTCTCGCGCAATTCTAACCTAACCGAATAAAGGCGCGAGACAAACCGACTCCCTATTACCTCTCGGTCGCAAGGAATGTGAAACTATTGAATTTTAATAAATAATTGCACTCAAGATTCTTATGGTCGCGCTAACCACAATCAGATCAAAAACACCAAGTCTAAGACCTAAACGTAGAACCCTAACCGAACGACACACAATCAATCAATCAAAGTAATACGCTGAATCAATAAGCAATAATTATATAAAGACAATATTTAATACATCAAAGATTAAATTGTATAAAGCTAGTAGCAAAACACATATCTAACAATTATTGAATGAGGTAGATAATGTTTTAACAAGTAAAAACCAAATAATAGACAACCTCTATAAACTGCCGATCAGAACATGCACCGGGGATTTGGTGTTATATAATTTTGTGTCTCTAATGTTGCCCACGTGAACCACAAAACAAAATTGTTTTGTTTACTCTTTTGCTGCTACCAATGGCCGCCCACAACACAACTGATGCACCGCACAACCTTTTTGAGAATTAATTCCCTTTGAATTGAGATGCTTAGGGTTTTAATATTATTTTTCATATTATATTCTGCTGCTGCTGGCCGACCTCAATTTCCAGCCCACTTTTGTTTTTTTAATCTTAAGTTATGTTATAATATAACATTCGTGGGCTTCACAAAATAAGCACGGCCCGGGATTTTAACTTGGATCTTCAAAAAAAATGCGTAAAAGGTATCCGAATCTCTTAAAAATCTCGGTTCTTTTCTCTTTAAACCCGCAACCTACAAAATAAATATTTAAGTAAAATTATGCTAAGACAAGTTATAAACATTAAATGTTAGATATAAAAGTGACTAAAACAATGATAAATGGTGCGGAAAAACAAGTGTGTTTTACAACACATCAATATACAAACCAAACTTGTCATATAACAAAAATAAACGTATCAAACTACTTTTTTTTCTACTAAACTAAAGGAACATAGTCACTTTTTTTAACAAGCAACTTAGTTCATTTCATTTAAAAAAAATAAACGAATCCAACTACATTTGAACAAAATAAAACAAAAACAAATCAAACTTATTTTTGAACAAAATAAAACTAACCGAACTACTTTTTGACAAAAATAAACTAACCGAACTACTTTTTTAACAAAAAAACAAAACACCGAAATACTTTTTTTTTAATATAAATAAACAATACTAACTACTTTTTTTACTAAACTAAACGAAGTGAACAATTCGCTTTGACAAAAACAAACGTAGAATTACTTTAAAAAAAATAAGTGAACGGAACTTATTTTTAGCAAAAAAAAAATCGAAATACTTTTTGTAACAAAAATAAATGAACCAAATTTTTTTAAAACAAAAATAAGCTAATCGAATTTATTTTTAACAAAAATATTGTCGTAGCTTGCGCTAAGGTGGAGTGCGATTTGATTGCTTACTTTAGAAGTAGTTACGTTCGTTTAGTTTAGTAAAAAACAATTCATTTATTTTCCCTAAAAAGGTAATTCGATCGTTTATTTTTGTTAAAAAAGTAGTCTGGTTCGTTTATCTTTGTTAAAAAGTAGTTCACTTCGTTTATATTTTAAAAAAATAATTCAGTTTGTACTTCTGTTACAAAAGTATGGTTCATCTATTTTTGTTAAAAAAACAGTTCACATTGTTTATTTTTGTTAAAAAAAAGTTTGGCTTTTTTTATTTTTGTTAAAAAAAAGTTCGGTTCATTAATTTTTGGTTAATTATGGTTTGGTTAGTTGATTATGGCTTGATTGGTTATAGTTTGGTGGTTAATTATGTAATTTTGAGGTAATTTTTAAAGAGGGACTAAAACTGAGCAATCACTTAACCACAGGGACTCATATAGATCATAAAAAAGGGTAAACTAGTAATTCCTCATTTGACAGGGACTTAAATGGTTCATTTTTGAAACCGTAGATACCCAACTAGTTTAAATTTTCTTTTGAAGACGCATTGTGCCTCCGTCCTGAAATCACACGAAAACAAACTATAAGTTTCTTTCTTTTTAAAAGAAATTGCAATTGTGTTAGCAAAAGCCCATAAATGTACTCCTTCCTTCATTATCAAACTGATTAATAAAAATTTCATATTTAATAAAAACTCTAAATATAGCATTCAAAATATTTAATTACTAGATTAATAAGATTCTAAATGCCAATCACGTACATGCCCAAACAGGCCAAATCCTGCATCTAGCTTTCAACTTGTTCAAAACAACTTTTACTTCATGTATTTTACTACGATTTGTACTAGTTTACACGATTTAGAAATATCTATAAATCTTGTATTTTGCTACTTTATGCCAACAAATGCCTACAAAATTGGAAAATGATAACAAGTCTTCAAGTTTCATGATCTGATTGTGTCCCTTCTGATACCTCTGCAGCTGCCTTTGATCCGGCCTTGCTTGAATCCCCGCTTCCTGTAGGTTCTTGTGGGTTTGAACTTGGCGGTAAAGATGGCGTATCCACCAGGGTCTGGGTAACACGTGGCGGTGCAGTGAGGTCCGGTTCGGTACCTGCTGATGTTCCTGAAGTAGAAGCAAGTTTTTGAGGTTGGCGGTTAGTTCCCAGGATATCTAGCGACGATTGATGACTGAGACAATGTGAGTGGCGCCGCCTTTTCTTTTTGAATATCTGGCGAGGGTCTTCCGGCCGAGGAGGCAGCAAGCCTGGCGGAATAAATGGAGGAATGGTTGGTGGTTCATCTTTGTATAACAAACGAACCGAGTCTGCTATTGCCAACACTGTTGGCGGCAGTTCAAGCTCCGGTGGTCTGGCAGCAACATCACCACCGCTACCGCCAACACCACCACCAACTGCTTTACGAAGCCAATGAGGTAACTTGTTTTCCAAGGAACCACCAGCGCCATCAGCAACCTCTTTTCCCTTCAAACTAGCGCCAATAGCCCCACCACTACTGAAAGGATTTGGCATTTTCAAACCGTTATTTTGCAAACTAAATAAACCAAAATCATTCAATCCAAGCAGTCCTGAAACAAACGGGTTTGGAGGAACATGCTGCCCGAATTTATCAGCTGAATCTCTAGAAAGATTCATTGGGAATCTCTCAAGATTCCATGCCGGGAAATGATCTTTTTCAAATCTTTCACTCTCAGCAATCTTATCTTCCAAACCCAATTTCATATCGGTCAAATGTGGATGAAACCCGAGTGTGCCTGCAGCAAACCGGCTTTTATGCAACGCCCGTTTCATTATTTCATCCGAAATGTCAGGAAAAACAGGTGATTTCCCGGATTTTTGAGTCTTTTTTAGACTCTTTTTGAGTCGGTATATCCAAAACCTTGAGTTGTTCTTCCTCCCATCTTGCTGCCAGGTCATCCGCCACCCGGAATCTTGAAAACTTAAGCCTTGGGTCTTGAAGCATGGCATTCCAACCGCCTCGCCCATGTCTCCGGACACCAATCCACAAAAAATCAAGTTCATCTTCAGACCAAAAATCTTTAACAAGTTTTCTTTTAAGTAGATTGCCTGAACTTGATCCCAAACCCGGACCGGAACCCGTTCGCATCACTATATTCTCGAGAACTTTCCGATGATTTTCAGGCAATGAGGCAAACATGGGCGGCATCTGACCCGGGCCCAAACCCAACATCAGGGGAGGTGGGCCCGGACCCAGACCAACATCCATTTCTTGATGATTATTGTTATCTTTGCGGAATCTTAATTTGGGCAGCATTGGGAATTGCTGAAAAGTCACCGATCGATCTGCCCAAAGATAAATTTGGAAACATGTCGGGTTGGGGGTTTGGGACGTTTTGTCCCCGGGAGGGTAGTTTGGTCATATCAAAGGGGTAAATGGGGCAATGGTATCATATCGGGACGAAGGTGTAAAGCATCAGCAGAGGTGAACACTTTGGGCTCGTGGTCAGAGCTGGCGTCCGGATGTTTGAATCTGACACGGGCTTTTGCAGGGATCTCGTTGGAGGGCCCGGGGCCAGGCCCAAAATATGGGGCTAGATGAAATGGGAACTCAAGGCCCACTGGATGCTTTTCTTGTCTACTGGAAAATCTTGAAGAGTTTCTGTTAGCAGACTCCATTAGGTTAGAGTTTGGTGCACATAGCCCGAGAACCGCAGGCAACCTGACGCTTTGTGCCAATTCTTTTCCCTAAAAATATAAATCATTAGGTGAGAGAATATTAGAGCTCATAGTTTGAACCAATTTACTTATCAAAGGGCTGACCTGGGTTATGTAATATTAGACTCAACCCAAACCCGAGCTTACTTAGGCTCAAGCTCGTGAGTAGTTTTTCGAGCTCGAGCCCTCGTTTATTATTAATTAGTTAATTGATTGATTAGTTATAATTCTTGTTTATATATGTTATAACTGTAATTTTTGTATGCAACATGATATATATTATTTAGTTATTTTTATCATTAATTTCTACATCATAATAGCTATTGTATAAATATATATATATATATATTGAAACTATTAGATGAAAAAATTATACAAACAATGGCTCGTTTAAGCTCACAAGCCAGCTCGAGCTCTATAACTGTCCCGGGCTTGGGCTCATTTATTAAACAAGCTCATCTTTAGGCTCGAGCTCGTTTAAGCTTCGCTTGAATCATTTATACCCCTCGTTATATGTCTAACAAGAACATGTAGAAAGTTGTCCGATGCTTATATTTAATGCATACAAACCTTCTAATTTGTTTTTTTTTTTTGTTAAAAAAAATATACTTTTTATAATGGGACTCTAATAAAATATTTAACCTGTTAATTACACAAAAATTGAAGAAAAGTGTTCCAGATCAAACTGAACCAACCCGGTTCAACAAGGATTAAGGTTCAAATCATACTTTATAAGAAAATAAAATTATTACTCTCTAATCATACTTAAGGTTTTAACTATTTAAAAAGTGGACAAAAGCGTTGAGGGTCAAACCAAACCAATCCATTTCAACAAGGATTAAGGGTCAAATCATTTTGACTAATTTAGTTGTTTAACCGTACTTTTGCCGTTAATATTTATAAAAATGAACAAAAGTGTTCCACGTCAAACCAAAAGATTAAGGGTCAAATCATGGCTGACTAAAAGGAATAGATTGTTACTCTTAATTCATACTTAAGGTATTAATTTTTTTAAAAGCAGGACAAAAGTGGTCCGGGTCAAACCAAACCAACCTGTTCGAACAAAGTTAAGGGTCAAATCATGGTTTATGAGGGTACCTTGTCTGGCTTTAGATTAGGATCGGTCTTGCTCGTTGGCTTGTCTTCTCCTTCACTTTGAGTATCGATGTTTAGTGGCAGGACAGGACCCGCACCATCATGTCCTTCAGTAGACAATGATTCTCTAAATGCTTTCATTTTAGCCAATAGGTCTTTTTGTCTGGCTCGAAGCTTAGCACTGTTAAAAAGAACACATCATTACACTATGCATAAATGCCTTTTTTGGCCATATTATTTCATAACTTAAACTAATAACATTAGTTCCATCTCACATTATAATCACAAGAAAAAAGGTCTAATTACGTTTTAAAAGATGAATATTTTTAAGAGGATGCAAAACTCACAACTTAATTTTCAGAGCTTTTCCTGCGGGGGTATACTCACACACCGGCTCTGGTTCCGGTTCCTCATCAGCACCATTCTGCAGAAATGTAAAAATAAGTATAATCACAATATGGTAAGCCATTTAATAGGTACTAAATGCCCAAATGTATGACTTACCGTGTTTGAATGTGTTTATTACGGTGATCATATAATTGAATAATCAGCATCAAATATATAAACAATATATATTTGAAACCTAAAGTTAATGTTACCTGATTTAACGTTTCAGCAGGTTGTGGAGCATAGACTTCCCTGTATGAAACAGCTTTCCTTACCCTTTTTCCACGACCAAGAGCTGCTTCTTCCTCGCTCTGGTACTTTTCCCACCTACAAATCCAATATTAGAAACTTTTATTAAAAAATATAGATTATTACTGAGATAATATTATTAGATTGTACGAGTTACCTCACTCTAAGAAGCCTATCCCATTCATTTTCTTCAGTAATGTTTCCAGCAATATCCTCTTTCTTTTCTAAATTGTGGGAAGTGGGCCTGTCAATTATTGCTGACGGGGATTCGGTTCTTCCTTGTTCTTCTGTTGTTTCATCGTTCCAATCCAGAGACTAATTAAAAAAAAACAAAAAACAATCAAAAGATACAAACAAAAATTTAAACTTTGTGTACTTAAGTGATTTTAACATACCTTCACTGACCCAAGCATATATCATTTTCCATATCTCCTTCACAATTTTCGGTCAAAACTGAGTCAATGTTTGACCGGTCAAGCAACTTCAAAATAGCAGCTTCATCCCACACAACCTGAGCACTGCCAGCTGTACACTTATCCTGGTACACGTCACCCAAACCCCCAACCCGTCTTTTATTCTTATGTTCCAAATCAATCGAACCTTCATCTTTATTAACATTACTTTCACCCCCGGTATCTTTGGAAGAATCTTCAAAAAGCTGTTCGGTTCCCCATTTTAAAATATCTTCAACCTCTTTTTGAGATCCGGATTTGTTAACAAAGAGATGATCCAACATTAACTTCTTCTTTGCAAGCTGTAATATTCGTTCTTCAACACTTGCACGTACAACAAGCCTGTAAACAAGAAGTCGCTTTGACTGCCCGATTCTGTGGGCCCGGTTCATTGCTTGAATATCCGCATGCAGGTTGAAATCCGAATCGTATATTATAACCGTATCCGCACTCGCCAAATTGATCCCGAGCCCACACGAACGGGTTGATAACAAAAACACAAACTGACTTTTATCTTGATTAAACCGTGCAATTCTTATTTGTCGGTCAGCTATCGAGACCGACCCGTCAACTCTCTCGAATGCAGTAGGCCCGAACTCAATATTCAAATAATCATCAAGAATATCCAAAAGCTTAGTCATTTGTGAAAATATAAGAACCCGTTGGCCGTCTTTGTGCAATACATTAAGCATCGAATGAAGCAAAGCAAGTTTGGCCGAAGCCTTAATACGCATATCGTGAAGAAACTCAACCGACCCGGTTTCGGGTTCGGTTCGTGGGATGAGATACGGGTGGTTACAAACTTTTCTCAATTGCATTACAATATTCAACATTGATTGTTGCGGGACTCCTTTTCCGATATTACGTAACACCTGATAGTTCTTCGTTAACATTGCCCGGTAATACTCAGCTTGAATGGTTGATAAGTCAACGGGTACGACCCGTTCGGTTTTTGGAGGAATATTTTGCATAGCATCTTTCTTTAACCGTCTAAGCATATGTGGGGCCACAAGTTTCTTCAACTCTTCGACTTTTTCGGTTGTTGTGAGATCACTAAACTTATCTTCAAACGATTTTAAAGACGGAAACGAAGCAGGCTGCAAGAAATTTAACAAATTATACATCTCTCCAAAGTTGTTTTGAAGTGGGGTCCCCGTTAACAACACGCGATGTTCAAACGAGAACGTGTTAAGCAAGCTAAAAAGTTTACTACCCGAGTTTTTAAGTCGATGGCCCTCGTCAACAATAAGCGCTTCCCACGGGATTTTACTTAAATGTGCTGAGTCAGCAAGAATCATCTCATAAGTGGTTAAAAGGACATTGAATTTATAACTAGATGTTTTCTTTGAAGTCACCGGGTCACTCGCGTGCCATTCGTACTCCCGCATTAATGCTCGGGCCCGCGAACACCCGTGATATTCGACCACATTTAAATTTGGTGCCCATAACGAAAATTCCGCCATCCAATTTGGCATAGTGGAGAGAGGAACCAAAACAAGAGACGGTAATCGAGCTTTAAATTCAAAATACAAAGATGATAAAAAGGCGGAAGCGGATATTGTTTTACCCAATCCCATTTCGTCTGCAAGGATCACGTTCTTTGACTTTGACCAACATTTTCTCAGCCAATTAAGTGCTTCCAGTTGATGTGGGAATAACGAACCCTTTAACTCTTTAGGCTGCTTGGTTAGAGTAATTACATCATAACCCTTTTCCTTAATTGGGTTGGTTTTAACAGCCTCTTTTTCTAGGGTTTGTTGCTCAAAAAGATTGAATAAATCAATAAGATAAGACGATTTTGCGATTATTGGCTCGTTTATGTTTTCCCATGTGCATTCATCATAAGGAAGGCCGGTCCACTTCACAAAAACATGGGAAGATTCGTCTTTAGCAATCACACGTTGTGGAACTTTCCACTTTTCTTCACAAATACTAATCACTGTTCTTCCATATTTAAACTTGTAGTTGTCTAGTTTCCTTTTTGCAATTACTTTTAACTGTGATTCGGGCACCCAAGTATTATGTAAGTTTGACTTTCCTGCCCATTTGACTAAAAACTCACAAGTCTCCTTTTTCTCGTTGATATTATTATTTTTATCTCTTGCTGAAATATCTTCCGTTGTTTTTGCTAAATCAGCTGAAGTTGAAGCCGAATCGTCATTGTTTTTCTTGTCAGTTGAGGTGGGCCCACGATCATCTGTGGGTTGACCAGTCAAACCTACCAAGTTCTCTTCACTAAAATCTTTGGTCAGTGTTTCCGTATCAGGATTTGTCAATGTATTCTTGGTGTCCTCGTTGACTATTTCAGCATCTCCAACGTCTGATGCGTTGCATGTGAGATTTTCATCTGCCTTTTCAATATTATTGTCGGTTATAGTAAGATTCTGAGAAGATGTGTTGTCGGCTTCTGTTGCAGATTGATTAAGCAAAAAATTCGTCTCAATGGTTACAATTCGACAACCTAATACCTGATTAACCTGCAATATATTGGCAGATAACAAAATAAATATCAATATTTGGTCATGAACTAGAAGGGTAATATACAGGAATAAAGACAGTTAAATCTAGTTTTTTTGTAGAGTATCTAAAATTCGTTAAATATAATCAGCATTTATGTGCTTAATGATTGTTCTTCCATTTATTGTAAGATTCACAACGTGAAGCATTGGTTACCATTTCTATATATATGTTCTAAAAATTCCTATACTAGCTCCAGACCTAAATCACCTTCAAAGACTTTAATAGTTCTAATAATATAGGAAACCGTAAACGAAGAACAGATTGGATTTCGGTCCATTTATCAATAAATAGATCCAATTAGGTTATATTTTGTCTCTCACAGGTCAAATGGGCTAGAATAAAACATTGACAAGTTTACGAGTCAAACGTATCAGAATTCATAAGAAATTAATTCAACTGCATTAATTCAAGTGTTTAAACTGCTTTACCAAGAACAAAGTTAATTATTATTGTAGTAATATAGTTTTCATATCATATTTAACAAATTAGTTATTTACATAATTATATCATTAATACCATAACTGCATATGAAATTAATACCTCGTCTTTAAACTTGACATCAGAAATTTCACTTTCCATGTCTGTTTCTGACAAAGATTTATCCTTTGTTTGTTTGACCGACTTCTGCTTTGTTTGAGAACTGCTTGATGCCAAATGCGGTTTACCATTTTTACCCTTATCACTCTTCGGCTTCTTTTTAACTTCGTCCATTGAAAATTTACTTGTACTTTTTCTTTTTCTTTTCATGGATATTCTGTTAAGACTTTCTACACCAAGAACAACTTCCTTCAATGGACCATCATCCTCATCGTCTTTTTCTTCATTCCCCTCTATCTCCATAATAACCTTATTTTCTTCTTCATCAATCTGCTTCTCATTTTTAGGGCTTGAAACTGTCAAATTATCTTTCTTCAATCCTTTCTTCCCATTTTTGTCACTTTTTGCAGATTTATTACTACCTTTAAAATTTTTATTTGTGACATTTGTTTTAGTACGTTTTGATGACGGATCCGAATCATCAACAGGCTCAACCGAGATTTTATTAAGACAGCAGCCAGGGCAATTCCACTTCCCAGTAGGTATCCGCTTAACCCGCGAATTAAAAGAAAAAATATAGTTAGCTTTCACTGCAACTTTCATCATTTTATTATTAACATATAAAAAAATAAATACAAACCTTAAGCGGTGGATACAGGCACTCGATATGATACGTTCTAGGACAGCTGTCACAACAGAGCAATTCGCCACCAAGATCACAAACAACGCATTCGTAATAATTCTGCGTAAACACACAAAAAACATAAATAGATTATGTAATATTCAAACACTGACTATTTCACTGGTCAATAACAATAATAACAATAATAACAATAATAACAACAACAACAACTCACTCCATCGTTTCCTTTTTCTTTTGTGGGGCGGCACACAGAAGAGCCTTCTATCTTTGTCTTGCTTCTTGGTGAAGCACTCGTTTGAGACTCTGATGGTATGGAGTCTGTTGTGTTGGCATTGGGCTTGATTGCGCCTGAAGGAATCTTTTTCCGCTTACGCTTCAAAACCCAGTTTCCACTGATGATGTCACTTTTTGATAACTCGTTATTCTTCATCGTCACATCCGGATCTTTCATCTTATGTTAAGGGTAATGCATAAAATTTGCAGGTAACCAAACCTCCAATCTTTAAGAAACATGCATGAATAATATTGAAGTAATATTTTTCACTAGTCAAAGATCAATGGATGTCACAGAATAATAAGTAAAACCGGATTCAGTTATCAGTCCATAACAGCAAACAGACATTTCAAACCAACGCCCTATTCAGAAATGCATAAAAACGACAACGGAAACCATACAATGATATCAAATCCCGACTAGGCGGCTGGCTACCCCACCGACCCATTTGTCCAAAATTGAAAACTGAAACATATATGTACTTTTGAAAATCTACATTGATTAATCTCTGGTGCCTGACTAAAAGGTGAGTCTAAACCAACAAAAAGAAAAAAAGGCAGGCTCCAAGAAATAATAAAACAATCAAAGCCATGTTATGCATTCAATCAAGAAACCCCCAATTCGCAACAAGATCAAGTTTTGAAATCGAGAAAGCCGGAAGGCAATTAACGTAAAATCGAAGAGAACAACAACTTACAGCAGCAGCAGATCAGAGAGAGGCAAAGGGTGTATGGGTTTTGGGGGTGGGGGGCTAGGGCACGGATGGGATGAAAAGTAGTATTGGAATTGGAATTAACACAACACTCAACACTCTGACATGGGTTTGGTTTTTGTGACTAGGAGGAGAAAAAGACTCGACCAATCTGCTCTTGCCACGTCAGGACTATGAATCCACCCCCTCTTTTCACCTTCTTCTTCGATTGTTGTCATCATCAAGTGGTTGCTTGCAGCCTTTGATTTCAATTTGAATGTTTCTGTTCAGGGATGAAATTCGTTGGGTTTCAATACACATTTATTTTCTTTATTAATCAAGTGTTTCTTTCCAAACATACCTTCTTTTTTTTTGTTTATTTATATATTATTATCAAGCGCCTTTTTGTTTTCAAAACACTCGATTTGTACCCTTTTTTGACGCAAGTTTTACGCTCTGTTCCAGAATTTCATTTCAATCAATCAAGCCCTGTATATCCCACCGCATAGCACGCTATCGGTAGGGTCAGGGTAGGATGGGATGTAGACAAGTCTTTCCTCTATCCGAGAGAATAGAGAGGCTGCTTCAAGAGAGACCCCCAGCTCATAAAGCTACATACAGGTAATCATAGTAAACATACATCCTACAAGCAAAAGACACTTAGCAATACATAGATAACAAACTACCAAAAAAGCAAGGAATCTGTAACCTACTAAGAAAATGGCATAAGAAACAAAAAGCAGCATCAAAACAAAAAAATATTCATAAACAACAAGGATCAAGACTAGCTAACTAGACCCTAAATAGAAAGCTAAGCTAACTAGGTGCCTTCCCCCCTAGAAGTCGCTAACCTTAATCCTACGTCTCCACAAATCTCTATCCTGGACCATGTCCTCAGAGAGGTGCAACTCTGTCAAGTCATGTCTAATTATCTCATCTCAAGTCAATTTAGGTCTGCCTCTACTCCTCTTTCCTTCCACAATGAAGGCTTCCACTACTCTAACTGGCGCTGTTGTCGGTCTCCTCTTCACATGCCCAAACCATCTCAATCTCCCTTCCTTTATTTTCTCCGATATGCTAACTATTCCTAATCTTTCCCTAAAGACCTCATTTCTAATCGTATCTAATCTAGTGTGTCCACACATCCACCTCAGCATCCTCATCTCTGCCACCTCCATCCTGCGCTCCTGTGTCTTCTTGATGGCCCAACAGTCTGTTCCATACAACATTGCAGGTCTAACTGCGAGTCCATAGAATTTCCCCTTAAATTTAGATGGGAACCACTTGTCGCACAAAACCCCAGTGGCTGCTTTCCACCTACACCATCCAGCTTGTATGCGGTGGGTTATGTCACTGTCTATCTCTCCATTGCTTTGGACAAACGATCCTAGATATTTAAACTTCGTTATATGCGGAACCACCTGGTCCTCGATAGTGATCTGGGTGTCCTCGCTATCACCAACACCACTGAAGTCACAACAAAGGTACTCTGTCTTAGAGCGACTAATTCTTAAACCTTTATCCTCTAAAGTTACACGCCACTCCTCTAGCCTTTCGTTCAAGCTTTGTTTAGTCTCAGCCACTAACACAATATCATCCGCAAAGAGCATGCACCATGGGACAGGCTCCTGAATCGACTTGGACAGCTCATCCAAGGAAAGAAAAAAAATGTGTTTTTATTCTGTAGTTTAATGAACGGAAAGGAAAGTTTATATTTTATGTGTTCCATAGTTATGAGGAAAAGAAAGGAAAATTACAATTTTACCATTGTATCCTTATGTTACTTTCAAGTAGAGGTGCCAAATGGGTTGGGTTGGGTCGAACGAGTCATGGGTTGAAATGAGTCATGGGTCAAAATGAATATGAGTCAAAATGAGTTTGGGTCAAAACGAGTCAATTAAAAAAAGGGTTGTTTTGGTTTGGGTCAAAATAGGTTAGGGTCAAACCTGGTTTTGAGTTTTTTTTTTTTAACGAGAATAACGGCGGAAACGATTTTAGTTTTTTTTGATTTTTCGTTTTTACTTATATTTTAAATCATGATTTTTTTAATTATTTTTGAGGGGTTTCCTATTAAGATAAAAAACCCTAAAAAAAATTCAAAAATATAATAAAAAAATTATAACTCAAAATATAAATCATAAACAAAAAAAAAAAAAAAAAAAAAACACTAAAATGTTTCATACGTTGTCCTCGTTCCATAAAAATTTAAAAAATAATAAAAATAAAACTAAAAAATTCTAGAATCGAATCGAAACCGAAAGAATCGACGAAAATGAAACAAAGAAACAAAAAGCCAAAACCGGACCACATCAATCGAAATCGAAAAAATCATTCAAAACGAAACTAAAAGAATTCAAACCGAACAAAAACAAAACTGAAAAAACGAACAAAAACGAGTACGGAATCGACCAAAAAGAAACAAAAGAAACGAAAACCCAACACGTCACGGGTGAAAACTCGTGTTGACTTGAAACCTGAACCGAACCCGTTCCGATTTGAAACCCGTTTCGTGTCGAAACCTGTCTTGTACAAAAACCCGTTCCGATCTGAAACCTGTCACATTTCCTTAGGACACTAACCCACATCAACCCATTTCTTTGAACTTGTCGACTCATTTTGACCCGAAAATAAAAGGATGAAATTTCAAATGACTCATTTTGACCCATTTATTTAAAAACCTTTTAACCAAACCAACTCATTTAACTTTTAATACAACTCAAATTGACTCATTTGAAATGGTTTGGGTCAAGATTGTCACCCCTACTTTCAAGTATTCATTGCTTGTTTAAACCAAAATATTAACGAGCCCAACTCGAGGAAACAAAACTCAGAACAGCCGAGCTCTTGCTTACAAATTTATGAATTTGCTAAATAGGGAGCCAGGAAGGTCAAAAAAGAAAATCCTAAATATAAAATAACAATTTCCATTACAGAGCCAAACATGAACCATGGTTTCATGAAAATCATAATAATCAAATTTATCATAACTTCAACTACAAAATCATCATCAAAATTGTTAGGCCATGAATTTTATATTGAGGATCCTTTATCCTTAACTGTCTTATGGATAGTTTATCCTTGAAATATATATCAGGATATAAAGGATCGACGATCCTCAGTATTACTTGTTTACTAATGATTGCGTTTAGTATGGTGATGTGTTAGACAGGTGTGACAACTTTAAGACGTACTTGCCTCAATTATCCTCACAGAACATTCTCCAGCTGGAGCATGGATCCAGAATCCTACTTCAATGTAGCTGTTAATGGGCGAACTCGTGTGAAGATGAACGTGCAAATATCAACAATGGCTATGAGACTCATTCTTCCGCTTATCTCGCTATTGGGTGGCTATTGGCACGTGGTCAAAGGTCATGGAGCGGCTAGGTAGGAGACTTTCGGATAGACAGGAAATATAGTTATTATTGTTATTTTATTTAAATGAGATATGATCGAGTAGAAAAACACATGTAATATCACACACACTAGAGCAGAAACAAGCATTCTCTCTACACTAGCATACTTTGTAATCTCGATCATAAGCTCCACCGCATTTGTAACCCGACTTTTACCATTAATAAACTTGACGGTGATAGTTTTCACCGTCCGGGGGTTTTTTGTGCCGGAGATCACGATAATCATATACTCCTCGACCAAAGGTTACCTTGTTGATCATTGACTAAAGTAATTCGACCAAAGATTATCTCATTAATCCTTGACTGAAGTTATTTTACCAAAGATTGCCTTGATAAGTTTTGACCGAAGTAAGACTATCTTGATTAAGGGCTTTTTCCCTCGTGATCAAACCTTTGTGTTCACCGATATTACGATTACACACTTGTCATTATCAAGTTAGCACCTTACCTCACTTAACAGATTTGGATACTTGATCCTTAGTTGATTTTGTCCAAAACAATTTGGTGCCCACCGTGGGGCAATTGGTGCTATAATCCATATTATTCTTATCATTCTCAACTTTTTCATACCCATATCACTATCAATGGCCTCTCAATCAACCTCTGCTTCATCAACCATGCCGGCTACGGTTCCTCTCTCATCAAGGACTTTGCCACCGATGCCTCCGCCAATCACGGGAACGCAACGGCCTGCTGCTGCTGGGAGCAAGACGCAACTACTAGTCTTCTAGAGCTCAAAGACCGCTGCTGCTGCCCCGGTGGTTAATACTAACAGTGATGTTTCATCTATGTTTTCGCAGGTTAAAGCATACATGGAGCAACAGAACAAGACTAATCAGAGGATCCTCCGTGAGATAGAGGATCTCAAGAAGAACAAGAGGCCAGCAGAGGATCTCACCCCCCTGATGCCAAGGATGCTGGATTTCACCAGTCCAGAATCCATGGCTCAGTTCTCTCAAGGATCATCTATCCTTCAACAGGGGTCCATGGGTCAACAGACTCAAGGATCCTCGCTATTTCAGCCAGGATCATCTATCCTCTTTGTTAAATGTCTGCGAGCTCCTTCTTTTGTGAAAGCATACGAGTCATTATGTTAAGCATCTAATCCTAGTTTTTATGTTCTCTGTGTTAGAGGAGTTAGATGTCCCTCATGTTGAACAGTCTGACATCAAGTTGTTAGGACCTGAGTCGCTATGCGAACACTTAACACAAGACTGAAATCAAGCTAGAGTGGTTTATGAATCAGTCATCAAGGATCTTAGCCAAACGGTGACCGGCTACGTAAGCACTTTGGGGGATCCACGGGTCAGCAGAATCAAGGATCCTCATATTATCGGCAAGGATCGGTCATCCTTCCATAAGGATCCTATGGTACCCAACCTCAAGGATCCTTCATCACGAATCAAGGATCCTTCTTTCCAAATCAAGGATCCTCGGGCGTCCAACGTCAACGATCCTCCGAAGTCCATGAAGGGGACATAATCCCCATGCAGACTATAGCCTCTGGAGGACCAACTCTTATCGCAGACTTCTCCTATCTCATCTACTCATCCGAGATGCCAACCCTCACTCAGCAAAGAGGTAACTTGTACGATCCTTTATCCTTAGATGCTAACCGTGGTTCCATGCAGGATGCAGGTATCAACCAAGTTATGGCCAAGGAGCTGCAGAAGCTCAAGGATATGATATCCAGTTTTCCCGGGGTCATAAGACCAATTCCTGAGATACCTGAGAGAAGCCACAGAGTATCCAGATTCGCTCCGCATATCTGTGATGCTGAAATCCCGAAGCGGTTCCAGACTCCGAATATCAAGACTTACGATGGGACCACTGATCCTGAAGAACATGTAGCACAGTATAGGGAAAGGATGGAGACCAATCCTATTCCGGAGAGACTCAAAGAAGCTTGCCTATGTAAGGGCTTTGGATCCACACTAACGGGAGCCGCTCTAAAATGGCTGCTAAGTCTTCCTCCCTTTTCAATTACTTGTTTCTCTCACTTAGTTAACTTGTTTAACACTCAATTTTCCTGTAGTCGAAAATTTGAGAGGTTAACCAGTGATTTATACAGTGTTGTCCAACCTAGTGATGAATCCCTTAGGGATTTCGTCACCAGATTAGGCAAGCAAGCTCTAGAAATCCCAAATCTTGACATGACTTCTGCTGTTGAAGCGTTCAAGATGGGAATTCAGAAGAGCTCCCCCTTTTATAATGATTTAGTGATGACTCCATGCAGGACATTAGACGAAGTCAGAAACAGGGCCTTAAGATACATCCGATTGAAAGAAGACAAAAAGATCCAGGATCTTCTTGGAGGACAAACGAAACAAGAAACTCCCGAGAAGAATAAAGGATCCTGGAATAGGATCAACAATTCAAAGCCGTACTCCAAGCCCAATAATCACAACGTGCGGGCAGTTGAAGAAGGAGATGACGATGAAGACTATCCTTGCATCTCTGATTATTGTTTCTTTGTGGATACTCATGGCTTGACCTGTGCCATGAAGGATCTTGGAGAAAAAGCAAGGTGGCCCCGAAAAAATGAGAAGGTTGTCGGCTTCAAGGACAAGTCTAAGTGGTGCGCTTTCAATGAAGATTTTGGCCACGCAACAAATGAATGCATCGGCTTAAGGAGGGAAATTGGTTACCTCCTGAGCAAGGGTCACTTTAAAGAACTCTTGGAAGGAAGAAATCCAAGATCCAAGATCCTGAAGACCTTCCACAGAAAGCAACAACGCCACGGCCACCGCCAGATGCTCATGTGATCAACTTTGTCTCCAGAGACTACGAATTATTTCAAGATTCTTGTGCCATAAGAGAAGATCCCGTAGTAGAATTCAAACTGGACGATAAGAGAAGACCGCTCATTCCCACTACTCGAGTGACTGATCAAAGAATCTTCTTCAATTCAGGGATCTAGGATCCTCACCAGGACAAGCTGGATGTGCGAACGGTCAATTTCATTTCAGGTGGTTCAGACATATGTGGAACTTCTTTCTATGCAGCAAAAAGACTCGCCAAAGAGATAAAGATGGATAATGGAGATCAACCAATAGTGTCAACCACCCTAACAACAGACAAGAGAATCTTTTTCGATGAGGAAGACAAAATGAACATACAGGATCCTTATCACGACGGTTTGATTATTACTTTATTTATCTCTAACCATTATGTACGCATGATCCTAGTAGACGGCGGCAGCTCGGTCAACATTATCCAACATGATGTCCTTAAGAAAATGAACATCCCGGATTCAGAAATCATTCCTAGAACTTCGGTGCTAGTTGGTTTCAGTGGCGAAACCAAGAAGACACTGGGGGACATCAACCTCCCAATTTATATTGAAGGGTTAAATTCATACCAAAAATTTTGTGTTATAGATAACCTTTCCTGTTGCAATGTTATTTTCGGTAGGCCGTGGCTCCATGGAATGAAGGCTGTAGCCTTGACTTATCACCAATGCATCAAGCTACCTACTCCTTGGGGAGTTGTAAAGATAGTAGGTGACCAAGCGGAGGCCAAGAACTATTATTCATCATCAATGAAGCCAATAGCCAAGCCAACCATAGCATAGCAATTACCGCAACATCCTAGGGACGTGCTGGAAGCTTGGGAGAAAAACCTTAAAGAAGTATCATTGGACCCCGAGGATCCAGAAATAAAGGTGTTCCTAGGATCCAGTATCCCCAGTAAGATTGAGGAGGATATGATATCCTTCTTAGGGCGAAGAAGATCTACTTTTGCCTTCAAGCACTCGGACATGACAGGTATTTCAAAAGAGATAATCACTCATAAACTCGGCCTTGATTTATCTGTTAAACCCGTCAATCAGAAGCGAAGGAAATTCGCTCCTGAGAGGAACAAGATCATACAAGAAGAAGTCGAAAAACTTCTTAAGGTCGGTATGATCAGAGAGGTTCAATATCCTCGATGGCTAGCTAATGTGGTCGTTGTTTCAAAAAAGAATGGAAAGTGGAGGGTGTGTGTCGATTTTACTGATTTAAACAAGGCATGCCCCAAGGATCCTTTCCCATTACCACATATAGATTCCATGGTGGATGCAATGGCGGGACATGAAATGCTCACCTTTATGAATGCTTCCTTTGGATTTCAACAAATTCATATGGAACCATCTGATCAAGAGGATACAAGATTCATGACTCCTACCAGCATATACTGTTATAATGCTATGCCGTTTGGACTAAGAAATGCAGGGGCAACATACCAAAGATTAGTCAACATGATGTTCAAGGATCAGTTGGGTAAGACTATGGAGGTCTACATAGATGATATGTTGGTAAAATCAAAGAAAGCTGAGGATCACCTTAGAGACCTCGAGGAAGCATTCAACATCCTCGACCAATATAACATGAAATTGAATCCGTCAAAATGCCACTTTGGTGTTAAGGCTGGAAAATTTCTGGGATATATGGTGATGAAGAGAGGAATTGAAGCAAGCCCCGAGCAGATTGAAGTCATCCTCAATTTGAAATCTCCTACAAACACAAAGGATGTCCAAAGGCTCATAGGAAGAATAGCTGCCCTCAATAGGTTCATCTCAAGATCCTCCGAGAAGTGCAAGGACTTCTACGACATTCTTAGGAAGAATAAAAAATTTGAATGGACGGAAAGGCATGAGGCTGCGCTTACAGCCTTGAAGGATTACTTATCCTCAGCTCCAGCCCTAATGAAGCCTGTGGATGGAGAATCCTTATACCTGTATTTAGCCTTTTCAGGAAATGCAGTAAGTGCCATCTTGGTGAAGGATCATGAAGGTGAACAACATCCCGTTTACTATGTAAGTAAAAGTCTTCTAGATGCAGAAGCCATGTATTCTCATTTAGAAAAGTTAATTCTTGCACTCATTATGGCATCCACTAAATTAAGACATTATTTTGAAACTCATCCTATTATTTTGAGAACTAATTATCCTGTGAAGAATGTTCTTAGAAAACCAGAGTTATCAGGTAGAATGGCCAAATGGGCAGTGAAGTTAAGTGCATATGATATCCAATATGAGCCAAGAACAGCAATCAAGTCTCAAGCACTAGCGGACTTTGTGGCTGATTTCACTAGCGATCTACAAAAAGAAGCTGACTTGGAAGTCCAACAACTGGAAAAGACCAATGATCCTTGGATACTCTTCACAGATGGAGCATCCAACGTAAGAGGAACAGGATTAGGGATCCTACTGAAATCGCCACAGGGGGACATATTACCCCAGTCTATATCCTGTGAGTTTCAAGCAACAAACAATGAAGCCGAATATGAGGCTTTGATCGCAGGTTTGCAACTAGCTAAGTGCATGAGGATCAGGTATCTTCAAGTATATATAGATTCATTATTGATTGCTAACCACTTTAATGGCTCATATGCTGTTAAAGGAGAAAAACTAATCAGATACCTAGATGTTGTTAAGGAATTAGCAAAATCCTTCGAATTATTTAGCATTGTATAGGTACCAAGAGAAGAAAATGCCGGGGCAGACGCTTTGGCAAATTTAGCCTCATCTTTGAAAATTCTAGAAGATACGAAGATCCCAATTATTCACATACTCTCGCCAGCAATAGGAGAGCAAGAAGTTGGGGAAATAACAAGTGATAAGCAGATTGTACTTTGGGATCCATTATCCTCGGACAATCAAGGATCCTGGATCCTCCCGATCAAAAAGTACATCCAAACAGGAGAAATTCCAACAACAGAGAATCCCATATCTTTCAAACTCAAGGTATCATAGTACATTTTATTAGATGATATACTATATAGAAAATCTCTTGCAGGTCCATACTTGAGGTGCATCGAGGATCCTGAGATCAAAGAAATACTCAAGGATTTTCATGAAGGAGACTGCGGCAATCACACAGGTGGAAGAGCATTATTTTCTAGAATAGTTAGAACTGGATACTTCTGGCCAACAATGAAGAAAGATGCAGTGGAGTATTCAAGGAAATATGATGCTTGTCAAAGACATGCAAACATCCTTCATCAGCCAGCGCGGCCTTTATATCCTATTTCCTCTTCATGGCCTTTCATGAAATGGGGTATGGATATTGCAGGCAAGCTACCAAAAGCACCCGGTGGAAAAGTCTTTATGCTTGCTATGACTGACTACTTCTCCAAATGGATTGAGGCAGAAGCATTTGTACAAGTCCGAGAAAGGGAAGTAATATCTTTTATTTAACGAAATATTATAACTAGATTTGGTATTCCTGCTGAAATTGTTTGTGACAATGGTTCCCAGTTTATCGGGAATAGAACCACTAACTTTTATGACAGTTGGGGCATCAAAATGATTACTTCCACTCCGGTTCATCACCAAGCCAATGGTCAAGCCGAGTCTAGCAACAAGATCATCATCAACAATCTAAAGAAGAAGCTAGGATCCAAGAAGGGAAAATGGGCTGAAGAACTTCCTTATGTTCTTTAGGTAGACATGACAACTCCAAAGAATGTAACAGGCCAAACACCCTTTTCATTGGTGTTTGGATCCGAAGCAGTAATTCCCACATAAATGGTGGTTCCTACTGCGAGAACGAGCATCCGTGATCCTAAAGCCAATGAAGAAATACTTCTTGAAGACTTGGATACTATAGAAGAACTCAGAGACCTAGCAATGATCAGAATGGCAGCTTATCAACAAAGGGTAGCTGGGGCATACAACAAAAATATCAAAATCAGAAGATTTCAAGAAGGAGATCTAGTGTTAAGGAAAGCCTTCCAAAACACAACAAATCCGGCTGATGGGAAGCTAGCGCCCAAATGCGAAGGACCTTACCAGATTGAGTCGGAAGCAGGAAAGGGGGCATATCATTTGCTCACAATTGAAGGAAATAGACTACCAAGAGCATGGAATGCTATCCACCTAAAAAAGTATTTTTCCAGTCAGGATCCAATATCCTGAGAGGATATATCATCCTTAAAGGATCAAGGATCCTAAAATCGGTAATATCTATCTGATTACTTATCCATTTTTTATTCTTGTTATTCTAAGGATAATATATTCTTAACATTTATATTTTCCAAGTTTTTAAGTAACAATGCAGATTTCAGTAAGAGGTTCAATGTCTAAGAGGTTGGCCACCTCTCCTTTACATATAAGGTACTTTACTATTTCCCTTGGCCTTGCCCACGATTGGGTATGACCCCCGATGGTCATATCCCCTAAGGTTTAAAGGTTTTCACCTTTCTCACGATCGCCAGTTGCGCACGCTATCCGACGTATAGTTCGGGGCAACGGGACCAGCACACGCTTAGTGGCTGACAATTTCGTTGTCTCCGGCTATATGGAGGATCCTACAAATAATGGTAGATGTACCATTTCCTAAGGTTTAAGGGGTGTTCACCTCTTCTAAAGGGCCATGTCGCCAGTTAACATCCATATCTTTGGGCCAGTTCCCAGTTTGGGCTTGTCCCCAGTATTTTGGCTTGTCCCCAGTTTAACACCAGTTGCACGGGCTTGTCCCCAGATACACGGGCTTGTCCCCAGATTACACGAGCTTGTCCCCAGATTACACGGGCTTGTCCCCAGAATACACGGGCTTGTCCTCAGATTACACGGGCTTGTCCCCAGTTGCATGGGCTTGTCCCCAGTATATTATTTGGGCTTGTCCCCAGCTTAATGGGTTTGATCCCAGTTAACCTTATGAATTATTTGCAACAGACTTACTAAGTTCTTTGTGAAGATCAAAAATTTAAGGATCCCGGATCCTAAAGCTATTCCTTCAAGGATCTTTTGGCAACTTAGGTCTATCTAGACCTTCTGGTATAATCTCTATTAATTAATTTATGTATCATATTTGTTGCAATAATTTTGAATATTTCAGTTTAGAAGGTTATTCTCTTAAAGTTGTTTTACTACTAAAGATATTTTACCCTATTTTAAGGATACTATATCCTAAAAACTTTTACCCTATTTTAAGGATACTCTATCCTAAAAACTTTTATCAACTTTTAAGGATATTCTATCCTAAGCAATTTTAATAAAGATCTTTTATCCTAAAAATCGTTTACTTAAGATTATTTTGCAAAACTATCAACAATGTTAAGATTATATCTAATAAAATTTTTGAAAATAAATAACAAGTAAAAAGTCAAAACATTTATATATTAATTAAAATAAGCCCCGAGGACTTATCCAAAATTCTTAACCCGGACTTCACCATATGAAAAGATGGACCATCCATCCGGGTTAAGTGAAAGTTACTAATAGTTCATAAAGTGCAGGGAAATTAAAAAAAAAAGAGGGGCAACAAAGGCTCCATCCCCACAAGCAGAGGATCCCTTCACCTTTGTCACCCCCACAAATTGTCTTTAGGATCATGGATCCTTTATCCTAAATAATACTGTTTATTACAAACCATAGAAATTGTCCTTAAAAACACCATAAAAACAAAATAAAACGGGCTTGGGCCTTGTCTTTAATATCCTTCATCGCCCACTTAAACTGCATCCTCAACCGCAGCATCACCTTCTCCCTTGCCAGCTTCAACCGCCTCCTTAACGCCACTAGTCCCAGCCTCGGTGTTCTCAGCCATCTCCTCGTCATCTTCACCACCAAGATCGTCAAGAGCAGCCTTCCACTTCTCCACGTCCCAGGCCGACTTGTCAAAAGCGGGATCACCTGCCTTCTTCTCCATCTTGATCCGCGCCTGGAATACCGACCTGGCAGCCCATACCTTGGCTTCATCTGTTGCCTGCTCCACTGCCTCTTAATGTTGGGCCTCGGCTAAGGATAGCTGATCCTCCAACTGTTTCTTCTCCTTGGAGAGCTGGATCATGGCCTTATCCTTGGCAACCACAGCTTTCCCTAAACTCGACAGCTTATCACTCATTTGGCCAATAATCTTTTCATAGTGCTCTTTAAAAGCATTCATAGCCTACACACAACAGAGTACTCAAAATCAGAAGGATATTGGATCCTATAATTCAAAGTGTTAGGATACAGGATACTTACAGAGAGGACAATGTCGTAATGGGTCTCAGGATCAGAGGATCTTTTCCTATTAGAAGCCGCGGACTTGGCCCTGGTCGTTGCAGTCTTGGGCTCAGAACTAGTGCCCGCCTTTGTAGCATCTTTCTTGACAACAGGAGAGGTGACCATGCAGTCGATGTCTTCAAAGGAGAACTTTCCGGCTGACTTCTGGGACTTCTTGGCACCTGAAAAGGGAAAAAAGTTATCAGATAAGTTTTCCTATTCTAATCTTATTTATATTAAAGTTATTAACTTACTTGACATGCTTGAACTTGAGGAGATATCACAAAAACCTTCAACAAATCGAGCTTGAAAGGTCCTAACTTCGGTATCCAGTGCCAGGAACCATTTTGTCTTTTCTTTTGTGCCAGGTAACATGCATAAAGAAGCAAAGTTGTCAACTGCAAACAAAAAAGAAAGTTCAAAATTCCAGTCAAAGCATCAAGGATCCTGCTATTTCTTAAGGATCCAGGATCCTACCATTTCTAACCCATTTTGATGGAAGATCGATTCCTCCTGGTATAGAGTCACGTTTTACAAAGAAGAACTGGTTCCTCCACAGGTAATCATTTAAGGTGACTTTTAATAACGGGTGAGGTTGTCGGGGCTTGGATTTGAAGATAAAACGAGCAGGACCATGGGTAGTAAGGGTATACAAATGTGATAACTCCGGAAGGGCAAAATCAATCTTTTGCTCCTCTATGATTCTCTCGATAGTGATGAGAACCCTCCAAATCATCGGCATAGCCTGTATGTATGATATGCCGGTAGAATCAAAGAAGCTTTGAGTAGAAGACGGAAAAGGGTACTTATAGCCGATCAGAAATGGAGTCGCCGTAAAGCAGACCCAAACCTTGGAATATACATCGCATCTGACACTGGATTCATAGGGTCGGAATAAGGTTTCCGGAGGAAACAGCGTGCGAATGTCATCGACCTCCGGATCCGTGAGTTTGCAGATTTCAGTAGACGGGTTGGCCAGCGAACATTGGGGTTCCATTTCCGATAACTCGGAGCCGGCGGAGGTTTGTTAGGAAGGTTTAGAGGGAGATGGAGAAGAAGAAGAAGACGAAGCAGCAGACATGATTAAAGAAAATAAGAGAGAAGGGTAAGAAGGATACCTGATGCGTCGGATGGAGGTATGTTTATAATCAACGATATAGGGCGGCATATATAGACGGTTATAATTAACCTTGGGGGTTAATTGGTAAATATTCTGGCAAAACCGTCCCATCTATCAGTTTTCACAGTGATTTTGAATTTCAAAATGACAGCTGTATTCCACTGTCACCCGCCATTTTGGGGGCAATTGTTAGGCCATTAATTTTATACTGAGTATTCTTTATCCTTAACTGTTTTATGGATAGTTTATCCTTGAAATATATATCAGGATATAAAGGATCGACGATCCTCGGCATTACTTGTTTACGAATGATTGCGTTTAGTATGGTGATGTGTTAGACAGGTGTGATAACTTTAAGACGTACTTGCCTCAATTATCCTCACAGAACATTCTCCAGCTGGAGCATGGATCCAGAATCCTACTTCAATGTAGCTGTTAATGGGCGAACTCGTGTGAAGATGAACGTGCAAATATCAACAACGGCTATGAGACTCATTCTTCCGCTTATCTCGCTACTGGGTGGCTATTGGCACGTGGTCAAATGTCGTGGAGCGGCTAGGTGGGAGACTTCCGGATAGATAGGAAATATAGTTATTATTGTTATCTTATTTAAATGAGCTATGATCGAGTAGAAAAACACATGTAATATCACACACACTAGAGCAGAAACAAGCATTCTCTCTACACTAGCATACTTTGTAATCTCGATCATAAGCTCCACCGCATTTGTAACCCGACTTTTACCATTAATAAACTTGACGATGATAGTTTTCACCGTCCGGGGGTTTTTTTGTGCCGGAGATCACGATAATCATATACTCCTCGACCAAAGGTTACCTTGTTGATCATTGACTAAAGTAATTCGACCAAAGATTATCTCATTAATCCTTGACCGAAGTTATTTTACCAAAGATTGCCTTGATAAGTTTTGACCGAAGTAAGACTATCTTGATTAAGGGCCTTTTCCCTCGTGATCAAACCTTTGTGTTCACCGATATTACGATTACACACTTGTCATTATCAAGTTAGCACCTTACCTCACTTAACAGATTTGGATACTTGATCCTTAGTTGATTTTGTCCAAAACAAAAACATATATCATCCCCTAATTAAAAACTAAAACGAAATCAAAATCAATTGGAATCAATATTCTGCTACTAACAACTTACAAACATGCTCAGTTCCATATTTTGTTACTAATAACCTACACTCTCGCCTGGAGTGCACGTTATCCAACGTATAGTCCGGGGCAGCGGGACCAGTACACGCTTAGTGTCTGACAATTTCGTTGTCTTCGGTTATATGGAGGATCCTACCATTTATGGTAGACATACGTACCATACCACCGGTTTATAACATTTTCATGTTATCTCACGTTTGGGCTAAATTCCGGTTTGGGTGAGTCCCCAGTTAACAACCGTATTATTGGGCTTGTCCCCAGTTTTTGGGCTTGTCCCCAGTTCATGAACTTATCCCCAGTTCACGGGCTAGTCCCCAGTTACACGGGCTTGTCCCCAGTTGCATATGCTTGTCCCCAAGTTATTTTATGGGATTGTCCCCAGTTTGTTGGGTTTAATCCCAGTTAATTTCATAAGTTATTTGCATCAGGCATCCTAAGTTCAAATATGAGGATTACTGAAGCAACAACGCTTATGGATTCAAGATCCTTAATTTATTTTTACAAGGATTACAGAAGGTTCAATACTTATGATAACTTAGATCTAATTGGATCTTATGGTATGACTTCTACTTACTGATTTCCGTTTACTTAGTTGAAAACTGTATAAGTTCTTTTCATGAAAGGATCCAAGATCCTTAATACGTTTTAACAAGGATATTCTGTTCTTAAGACTTTTTACTCAAGAATATTTCTTAAAACTTTCAATAAATCTAAGATTATAATAAACTTATTTTGAGAATAAAAGATAACAACACATAAATAGTCAAAAGATATTGTTTATTAAAACTTACTTAAAATTACCAAAAGCTAACCCGGACTTCACCATTTAAACATGGACCATCCATCAGGGTTAAAGTAAGTTACTACTAATTGTTCAAAAGAGTGCATGAATATTAAACATGGGCATCAAAGGCTTCATCCCCATAAACAGAGGATCTATCCACATTCTACCCCTGGAAATTGTCTTAAGGATCAGGGATCCTTCATCTTAGTTACTATTTTCTGTTACAAACCCTTATCCATTATCCATAAAAACATCATCAAAATAAAAGGAAAATGGGCTCTTGCCTTGTCTTCAATATCCTTCATCGCCCGTTCAAGAAACCTCTTCACCGTCTGTTGCTGCCTTCCCTTCTTCAGTCTCAACCGCATCCTTCGCCCCGCTTGTCCCAATCTCATTTCCTTTAGCCATCACAGTATCCTCCTCAACATCGAGCTCCACCAAGGCCTGCTTCCACTTTTCCACATTCCAATCCGATCTATCTAAAGCAGGATCAGTGGCTTCCGCAACCAATTTGATTCGAGCCTGCAAAACTGATCTTGCAGCCCACATATTCGCTTCTTCTGTGGCTTGCTTCACCTCCTCTTGGTGTTGAGCTTCCATGGTAGATAGCAGATCCTCCAAGTGCTTCTTGTCCTTGGAGAGCTGAGCTATAGTTTTATCCTTTGCCACTGCTGCACTCCCCATTCTAGTAAGGCCGTCACTCATCTGGCTCACGATCTTGTCATAATGATCCTTGGAAGCATTCACGGCCTATACCAAACAATTATGCAAAAGTTGGAAGAATATTGGATCATCAAATTAAAGATACTAAGATAAAGGATACTTACAACAATGATCATATCGAAATGAGTCTCAGGCTCTGAGGATCGTTTCCTCTTGGAAGCTGCTGATTTGACCCTGGTAGTTGTGGTCCTTGGCTCAGAAGTGATGGCTGCCTTTAAAGCTTTTTTCTTGACAGTTTGAGGAGTGATCAGACTATCAATGTCCTCCAAAGAAAACTTGCTGACGAATTTGTGAGATTTTTGAGCACCTATAGAGGTCAAGAAAAAGATAAGTACTTTATTTTATTCTATTTATTATACAAATACAAATCTTACTTGACATGTTGGAACCCGAAGAGATTTCACAAAAAGCCTCAACAAATTTGGCTTGGAAAGTCCTGACTCCGGGATCCAAGGCAAGAAACTTTTTTTCTTTTCTTTTGTTCCAAGTAGTTTAGCCAAGGAAGTAAAGTTATCAACTGCAAAAAAAAAAAAAAAAAAAACAGACAACAGGAAAAAAGGTTAAAAGATATATCAGTTATCCTAAATCATTTCTCTATTAAGGATCTAGGATCCTACCCTTCTTAACCCAAGCTAAAGGTAAATCAGCCCCACTAAATATGGAGCTTCGATTCATAAAGAAAGACTAATTCCTCTAGAGGGAACCGTTTTGAGTTACTTTCGAAATCGGATTAGGCTGTCGAGGTTTAGACTTCAACACAAATCGGTTTGAGCCGTGGGTGGTTAGGGTATAGAGGTGTGATAAATCTTGGACGCCGAAATCGATCTTCTCTTTCTCTATGATTCTTTCGGTAGTGCGTAAAACCCTCCAAATCATGGGCATGGCCTGGATATAAGATATCCCGGTGGAATCGAAGAAACTCTGGGTAAAAGGAGGGAACGGATACATGTAGCCGATAAGAAAAGGACAGGCGGGAAAGCAGACCCAAGTCTTTGAGTAGACGTCACATCGGATTAGAAGGTCGTATGGTCGGAAAAGGGTTTCCGATGGGAACAGTTGCCAGAGTTCGTCAATCTCAGGATCAATAAAATTACAGATTTCCAAGGATGATTTGATGATAAGGTTCTGTGATTGCATCTCCGATAACTCGGAACAATCAGAATGGCCAGAATGTTTAGAGGGAGAAGAAGAAGAAGAAGAAGCGACATACATTTCTTAAGAATATTATAAGAAAAATGAGAAGAAGAAGGATACCTGAACAGTCTTCCAAGATATGTGGTTATAAAAGAATCGAAGGGATCACATATATAGGCGGCTAGAATTGATAATAAGGGTTTTTGATAATTATGATACCCGATGCCTGTCTAATCGTTCTATCTTTTACAGGGATTTCAAATTTCAAAATGACAGTTGTTTTGCATAAACACCCGCCATTTTGGAGGTAATTGTTAGGGCATGGAATTTCTGCTGAGGATCCTTTATCCTTGAGTAACTTATGGATAAATTATCCTTAAGATATGTTCCAGATTGCAAAGGATTGAGGATCCTTGGTATTATCTGTTAACTAATAATTGTATTTGTGTGGTGTTGTGTTTGTTAGATATAACGGCTAGACGACTTGGTCATCCTATTTTAACGCTACTGGACGACTCCCGCACGTGGTCAAAGAGAAGGAACGACTTGTGGGAAGAGTGGCGTGAATATAGGAAATATTGTTAGTTGTTATTTTCTATTAATAACGAGATAAATGATCAGTTAGAGACACTTGTACTCTCGCACACTAGAGCATTACTGAGAATTCTCTCTATGCACAGAACTTACACTTAGCTTTCACTGTAATACTGATCATTATCTCCACCTTTGTAACCCGATTTTGTGATTAATAAAGAGGTGATAGACGATTTGTCATCACACGAGGTTTTTGTGCCGACGATCCGAACAAGATCAAGGGCTTTTCCTCGTAACAAATCCTCGTGTTTGTGCTTACAATCGTTTCATTATTGTTATCATCAAATTAGCACTAGACCTCACCTAACTAATTAGTTTACATTATCCTTAGCCGATTTTTGACCAAAACAGTAATTATCACCTTTTTCTTTTCCTTTCGCTCCCATTCTCCCCGATTTGGAAAGAAAGAAATTTTCACTATATTTCTTTTCTTTCCATTCCTTTCATTCTACAAAAAAAAAAAAAAAAAAAAAAACTGTGGAACATGAGTTTCTCCTTAAATCCTCCCACTTTCTCTTCTTTTCTCTCTAAAAACTAACTCTGGAACACAACGTTACTTGGTTCTCGCTTCAACTATTTTTTTGAGACTTGATTTATACAAACTAAAGGAATTCATAGATCTCGGGGTCAGTGAACTTACAAATCTCCATTTAGGGATTAGCGATAAGGTTTTGAGGTCGCATCTCCAGCAACTCGAAGTCGCCGGAGGACTAGTCAGATTGTTTAGAGGGAGAAGAAGAAGAGGCGACTGACATGTTAATCAGAATATTAAAAGAATAGAGGGAGAAAGAAGGATACCTGATGGACAGCTGGAGTATGTGGTTATAAATGGATTGAAGGGATCACATATATAAACGGTTATGATTAATATCAAGGGTTTGATAATAATTATCTCTGGAAACTGTCTAATCGATTAATCTTTTTACAGGGATTTCAAATTCAAAATGCCAGCTGTAAGGCATAAACACCCGCCATTTTGGGGGTAATTGTTAGGGCATATAATTTATGCTAAGGATCCTCTATCCTTGATCGATTTGTGGATTAATTATCCTTACGATATGTTTGGGATTGTAAAGGATCAAGGATTCTTGGTATTATATGTTTACTAATAGTTATATTTGAATGATGTTGTGTTTGTTAGATATAACAGCTGGAGGACTAAGTCATCCTATTCTTGCGCTACTGGAAGACTTTCGCACGTGGTCAATAATGAAGAAACGGCTAGTGGAGTGGTGGCGTGAAAGTAGGGATTTAGTTAGTTATCATTTTTTGTTTATAATCGAGATAGATGATCAGTTAGTAGACACATGTTTTTACACACACACTTGAGCAGTCTCTCATTCATAGCTCACACACATAGCTTTCTTTGTAGCACTGATCAATATCTCCACCATTTGTAACCTTTTTTCGATATTAATAACGGGGTGATAGACGGTTTGTCATCACCCAGGGTTTTTTTCCTTTGATCTAAACAAGATCAAGGGGTTTTTCCTCGCAACAAATGTAACACCCCGTAACCGCAGCGGAAACGTAAACGGGATGCAACAGACACGTCTGATATCAACAGCATTGCTTATAAAGAAAACACCACTACATTAATTTAAACGTATTACATTGTTCCGAGTTTCGTTACCGTCTAGGCGTTATCACATAAGTTTTACCGATAGTACATTAACATATTTAATACAAAATATAGATCCTTAAGCTTCCACAAAATAGCACACATCATCAAGCACGTATCACTCATTCCAATTTGGGTGTACCTAGAAAGCATGTAAGGAAAACGGGTCAACTACGAATAGTTGGTGAGTTTCACTAATTTAAATAAACCATGACAATTCATTATAATAATCATATATTAGCGATGAAATTATGCCGAGCCCACAAGTGAAACCTCTGTTAACCCAGAAACATATCTAATAACCTCTGGGGACACTGTTAACCCAGAAACATATCTAATAACCTCTGGAGACACTGTTAACCCAGAAACACATTTAATAACCTCTGGGGACACTGTTAACCCAGAAACCCATTTAATAACCTCTGGGGACACTGTTAACCCAGAAATACATTTAATAACCTCTGGGGACACTGTTAACCCAGAACACTGTTTCGGGCCTTACAATGTTAGCAACTCAGACAATTTCCATCTTAATACATTACCGTACGATTCCCGTACAATAAACATTATATAAATACATTCATTTCCATGCGATCAGCATGTACTTAAACATTTTGATAGAAACATGCTTTCCGCCCCGGGAAAATATTTAAAACAGTTCAGTAAAAAGGGGCTCGTGAAACTCACCTTCTCGTGAGTCAGTATGTAGTACAGTGTACAGCTATGAGCCTGAATCTGTAATATGATACCTAAGTCGTTACTATACAATTTCCATAAATTAAATCCGTGTCAACCGGTACATCTGGGGACACTGTTAACCCAGTACTGTACTCGATCCGGGGACAATGTTAACCCAGAGACACTTCTCAGGACTCAGATTGTGATATCTCTTAGAGTTTATCCGTCAAAATTATTATTATTATGTGTTCCCCGTTTTGCGTGCCTAGCACGGTTATCCGTTTTTATGTTTCAAAAATGAGTTTGGTCACACACGACCCGAAAATAGTGTTTGACTGATATTTTAGTTAAAGCCGTGAATTTAGAGCTCGGTTTAGACGCCCCGTTTGGCCGCGGGACCCGTTTCCGTCGTTAATACACCGGAAACTGCTAAATCGGGTAAAATTACCCAAATCATCCGAATTATTTTCGGATGATTTATTTTTACTTGATTAACTTAGTTTCATGAAAATAGTCCATTTTTAGGGTTTTTATACACCAGTCAGCTCGCTTAGGCGAACTTTGCCGGTTTACGCGTTTTAAGCTTTAAAAGTTTGTTTTTATGTTCTTTTTAGCACAAATAATTATCCGTTTAGTCTCGGATCTTGAAATTTTGCAAAAATCACTTTTTGACAGTAAGGAATTTTATAAAAATATTTCCAGAATTAATTTTTATATTTAACATTTATTTATCTATTTTTAAACGTCATTTAAACACCAAATATATCGAAAATACCAAACGACCTTAGAAAAATCCCAAATTTTTCTGGGATGACCCCTGGCATCCACATAGTTCCCTGTAATTTTTCCAGAACCAAAATCTCATTTTTCATGCCATTTTCACCAAAACCGAGCTTGAAAACCCTAGAACTCGTTTTACCGAAAAGCCTACTTAGACTTCTCCAACGGATCTGAAATTTTGTGTGTGACTTTTATATGTTATAAAAAGCTTATCTGGAATTTTCCAGAATTTTTCATGATGTTTAACTATTTTTCATCATTTTTAGCCAAAACCGAGCATTAAATTCACCAAATATTCATCCTTTGTCCAAAAATTACCAAATTTTCACAGATCTCATATTTTCATGTGTAGATCATCTCTGTGAAATTTCATGACTCAACTCTAAGTCTATCACAATCTGTCCAAATCATATAAATCATACGAAAAAACCGAACTACCTTGTGTTTCTAGCTTTAGATCGCCAAGATCTTGCTTTCTAGCCTTTGCTAGCAACTAGATATAACACCTACAAGCACAATAACACCACACCAAGCAAGTTACACCCACAATCAAGCCATTTCTTTCATAGTTTCGGTTAAGACATCAAAACAAAGATTTTAACCGTAAAAATTCGTTTTTGACTCTTTTAACTCCTTTCTTGGACCAAGATCCCTTGTATAACTTGTATACATCACTTGATCATGCAAGAATCGGTTTCATCTCGGGTTTTCACCCATTTTTCACTTGAAACCTCATTTTCTCAAGATTATGGAATTAAAACTATGAATTAACCCTTACAATCATGCTTTTACCTTGTGATTCTTGTTAAAAATCAAGGATTTAGGATGAATGTATGAAGGGTTGAGAGAATTTTGAGAGTGTGATCATAGAAAAAAGAAAAATGGAAGCCAAGGGGTTCCCCCTTGGTCCGATCGGTCCCCTTAAGGGGGTGGGGTGGGGCCCACTCCCTCATTCTTGGCCACAAGTTCAGATTACGCAATCTGGATAATGTTTTGGATAATCTGGTTCAGTTCGTTTTTCGGTTAAACGTGTAAGTCGGCTTAAAACGAGGCTAAAACGGTCGTTTTTCGGCTTAAGAATGAAATTTATATAAAACCGATTTAAAAACTTTAAAAACTTAAACCATGACATTTATTGACTTAACACATCATATTGTCGGTAATTGTGCATCTTTTTCGGCTTGATCGATCGCCTCTTGCTTGGTTTGGCATTAAAGGTTTCGTTTAACTTACCGACGTACCATTAAATCGAAAACTCTTTTCTGTGCTTTAATTCACTTATCCCGAAGCTTTAATACTTCGTAAACATCACTAAACATTATATATTTCGTCTATAATGTAATCCCCGATTCGTTCGGGTTTCAATAACCGTTCATCGGTTAATCGTAATTCCAATACGACTAGCTGTACATTCGAGTATAATTCGTACTGTGAATCTTATATACTCGTATAAACACATTATAATTCATATATTCAGTATTAAATAACACGTAAATAGTATATACCGGCTAGGGTATACCTGAATTTGCCGGAATCGTTACATTCTCCCCCCGTTACAAAAATTTCGTCCTCGAAATTTTACGCGTCAACTACTTCCTTTTGAGGAAATAGGTGGGGGTATTTCTTCCGAAATTCGTCCTTTCGTTCCCATGTATATTCTGGGCCTCGTTGCGAGTTCCATCTAACTTTGACCAACGAGATCTTATTGTGTCTAAGTTGCTTGATTTTCCCGTCCACTATTTCTATGGGTTCCTCTACGAAATTAAGCTTATCACTTATTTGGACACCCTCTAAGGGTAACACCGATGTCTCATCCGACAGACACCTTTTCAGGTTCGACACGTGAAACACATTGTGAACTGCACTCAGTTCATCAGGCAGTTCTAATCGGTATGCTACAGAACCGATTTTTGCAGTAATGTCGAATGGTCCAATGTATCTAGGGGCTAACTTCCCCGCCTTTCCAAATCTGACTACTCCTTTCCAAGGTGATACTTTCAAATACACTTTATCACATTTCTCAAATGATAACGGTTTTCTACGGGTATCGGCATAACTCTTCTGCCGATCCCGTGCGGCCTTCAGATTGTTCTTAATTTCAAGGATTTTGCTGGTCGTTTCCTGGACCAGATCTGATCTAATAACCTGTGTGTCGCCCACTTCAGTCCAGCAGAGTGGTGATCGGCACTTCCGTCCATACAATGCTTCGTAAGGTGCTGCCCTTATACTGCTATGGTAACTGTTATTATAGGAAAATTCAACGAGTGGGAGATGTTGATCCCAATTTCCCTTAAAATCCAGTACGCACGCACGAAGCAAATCCTCCAGGGTTTGAATGGTCCTCTCAGACTGACCATCGGTCTGAGGGTGGTAAGCTGTGCTTAGATCAATACGCGTTCCCAACGCTTCTTGGACAGCTTGCCAAAGATTGGAGGTGAAATGGCTATCCCGATCGGAGATGATCGAGATGGGTATACCATGACGAGACACAATTTCATTTATATAAATCTGCGCAAGTCTCTCAGTGTTATAATTATTTCTAATCGGAATAAAATGTGCCGATTTGGTTAATCGATCCACGATTACCCAAATTGCATCATGTCCTCGGGACGTCTTGGGGAGATGTGTCACAAAATCCATCGTGATCTGCTCCCACTTCCATTCAGGAATTTCCGGTTGTTGTAACATTCCCGAGGGTTTCTGGTGCTCCGCCTTAACCCTCGCACAAGTCGTACACTTACTGACGTACGTGGCTATATCCTTTTTCATACCCGGCCACCAGTAGTATTCCTTCACATCCTTGTACATCTTATCCAATCCCGGATGTATGGAATATTTCGATCTATGCACTTCGTCCATGATTAATTCTCGAAGGTCATGGAGGGTCGGGATCCAAACCCGATTTTTGAAATAGAGAATTTCGTCTTCGCGCTGTTCGAAATTCTTCTCATTGCCGTAAAGTCCCTCGTTTTCCATTTGTTCCTCTTTCAACGCCTCACGTTGAGCGACTCGAATCAAATCCGAAAGGTTCGACTGGACTATCATCCCCAGAGCTCGCACACGCAATGGTTTAACTCGATCTTTCCTACTCAAGGCATCGGCTACGACGTTAGCCTTGCCGGGGTGATAACGGATGTCACAGTCATAGTCGCTTAACAACTCGACCCATCTTCGTTGCCTCATATTCAGTTCTTTCTGATCGAATATGTGTTGCAAACTTTTATGATCGGTGAAGATGGTGCACTTTGTACCGTAGAGATAATGTCTCCAGATTTTAAGTGCGAAGATCACCGCTCCCAATTCTAAGTCATGAGTAGTGTAATTTTTCTCGTGTACTTTTAACTGTCGAGAAGCATAGGCTATAACCTTATTATTTTGCATCAACACGCATCCTAACCCTCTACGGGATGCGTCACAATACACGACAAAACCATCGTCTCCGTCGGGGAGACTTAAGATCGGCGCTTGGCACAATCTTTGTTTTAGCGTTTGAAACGCCGTTTCCTGCTCTTCTTCCCATTCATACTTTCGATCCTTTTGAGTCAGAAGGGTTAAAGGTTGGGCGATGCTGGAAAAGTTCTCTATAAATCGACGATAGTATCCAGCTAAGCCTAAGAATTGGCGGATTTCCTTTGGCGATTTAGGCGCTTGCCAATTCTTAACTGCTTCAACCTTACTTGGATCAACGTGTATTCCTTGATGGTTTATAACGTGACCAAGGAATTGCACTTCTTGTAACCAGAAGTTACACTTGGAGAATTTTGCATACAACTTCTCCTGATTTAGAAGCTCTAAAATTAATCTTAAGTGTTGCTCGTGCTCTTCATTACTCTTCGAGTATATCAAAATATCGTCAATAAACACGATGACAAATTTGTCGAGGTAGGGTTTACAGACTCGATTCATGAGATCCATGAATACTGCTGGCGCATTTGTTAGCCCAAAAGGCATAACTAAGAACTCGTAATGGCCGTAGCGAGTCCGGAATGCGGTTTTTGGGATATCCTCCTCCTGAATTCTAACCTGATGGTATCCCGATCTAAGATCTATTTTTGAGAAGTAGCTCGCACCTTGTAGTTGGTCGAACAGGTCATCAATTCGGGGAAGAGGGTACCTATTTTTGATTGTTAACTTGTTCAATTCCCTGTAATCAATGCACATTCTAAGGCTCCCGTCCTTCTTTTTCACGAACAGTACAGGTGCACCCCACGGGGAATAACTGGGACGTATAAATCCTTTATCCAACAATTCTTGCAACTGGTTGGATAATTCTTGCATCTCGGATGGTGCAAGTCGGTAGGGCGCCTTAGCAACAGGGCCAGCTTGAGGTAATAAGTCGATTCTGAATTCGACCTGTCGTGTTGGCGGTAATCCAGGAAGTTCTTCTGGGAAAACTTGTGGAAATTCGCGCACCACTGGAATATCATCCACTCGTTTCTCCTCAGAATCTGTGGCCGTCAAGCTCGCTAGATACGCCACGCATCCCTGGCGTATATATTTTAACACCTTGAGGTGGGATATAAATGGTATCATGGTGCCTGACTTTTCTCCTTGCACTAATACCTCTTCGTCATCCGACACCCGGATCTTGACGATTTTCTTTTCACAGTTTATTTCTACTTTGTTACGTGCTAACCAATCCATTCCCACTATCACGTCAAAACTACCCAATTCTACCGGTAACAAGTCAATCGGAAGGGATTGATCGTTCAGAATAAAAGGGCAATTCCGAACTATTCGATTAACTATCATGGTTTTACCGTTAGCGACTTCTACAGTATAAGGTTCTATGGTTTCACCAATTGGAAGGTTTGCTATCGACAGGAATTTAACGGAGACAAAACTTCTGTCGGCACCCGTATCAAATAATACAGAAGCGTAATGGTCAGAGACGAGGAATGTACCTGTCACTACGCTGGGGTCCTGGCGTGCTTCGCTCGTCCCCATCACGAATGCTCGGCCTCTCGCCGGATTGGACGACGATGCCTGACCCGTGGTTTGCCTCCTGTTTCCTCCCTGGTTCAGTTTCGGACAGTGTCTTTTGAAGTGATCCGTGCTGCCGCATTCATAGCAAGCACGGCTGGTGGTCACCATTTGGTTTCCTTGCGGGTTTTGCTGTCGGGCTGGTTGGGTCTTAAATGGCTGCGCACGGATAGGTTGCGGTTGTCGGTTCAGGTTGTTCAGGTTTGTCCTACAACTCGGTGCGTAGTGCCAAATCCTGCCACACCGGTGGCACACCACCTCTTTGCACAGGCCACCATGGTGGTAACCGCATTTCCCACACTTAGGAAACGTTCCCTTCTGCGGTTCTTGCCTTCCGCCTGAACTAGTCATGGCGTAGTTCTGGGCAGTGGGCCTAGCACGTTTATTTTGCTGCTTTTCCTGGATCCTATGGTCATGTGTACCCCGCTTTCCCCCAGCGGATTCTCCCGCCACCTTCAGTGACCCGCTCCTTACGAAATCATACGTGACGATACCAGCTTGCGTCACCGCACCCTCATACGTCTGGTGTCCCCCAGAATTGACTATACTCCTTACAACTGGAGTTAGCCCCCAAATATAACGCTCAACCCTCTTCGACTCTGGGGTGACCAACCATGGTACCAATCGCGACAACTCATTAAACCGGTTCGTATAACCCAAATGGTCTGCCCCCCTGCATCTCCAGGTTCCACAATTCATTTTCTAATTTCTGCAATTCATTTTTCGGGCAGAAATGTTCCAGTACAAGAGCCTTGAGCTCTGTCCAGGTCATGCGGTTTGTCGCCGCCTGACCCCGGGTCTGCACTATCGTGTTCCACCATGTCAAGGCATGGTCCGTGAATGTGCAGGTGGTGTACTTAACAACACAATCCTCGGGGCAGTTGCTGATATTCACAACTGATTCTATTTTCTCGATCCACTTAACCAACCCATTTGGTCCTTCAGACCCGCTAAACTCTAGGGGTTTGCACAACATAAAGTCTTTGATCGAACATCCCCTGGATGCAGGAATCGGTTCAGTAAGGTTCGTCTCTACAGTAGGTATAGGGCCATTACTGTCCGTAACGACCACCCTAGGCGGTGCGTCATTACTCGGAATCGTGTTATCGTTCTGTGGAGGATTAGCATTTTGTTCCCCGTCATTATTGGTGGTCGTTTGATTGCTCGGGGGGGTTGGATTGGTCGAATTGTTAATACTGGCGGCGATGCGCGATACTATATCCGGTATCGCCGCCTCCAACTGTTGAGCAATCAAACGGCTCACATCCACTTCCGACATTTGAGCTGATCGTTTTGGTGCCATTCTACACAACATTCAGAAAAATACATGTAATTAATACAAATTCCAATCATAAAACACAACACAAATTCCATTCATTAATAAACATTAATTATAATACATTA
>NW_027498179.1:0-117488 GCF_021521415.1 Bidens hawaiensis
TCTAGTGGTTAAACAAAATGCTTATTTTAGAAAACAACGAGTATCTGTACAACGGGTCACAGATACTCAAGGATTCAAAGTTAATATGACAAGTTTGAACTCAAATGATTTAGAAACTGTTAAAAGAAAAATACATTTTCAGAAGTCAAAGAGTGTTGAGAGTTCTAAGAATTCGAATTCGAATTGCTCCACTCCAAAGTCTGTTATTTCAAATTTCACTAAACCAAAACAGACTTGGAAACTTAAAACTCAGCAAACAAAATCTGTAATGACAAATGATTCTGTTAAAGATGGGAAATATATGAGTTGGCAAGAGGTCACATATGTTGATGCTCAAGGGAACCCCAAGACATTTATAACTTGGGTTCCTATGTCCAACTGATCCCGCTATGCGTGTAGGAACAACCTCAAATTCATTGTTTATTAAATAGGTTGTTCCAGGCACATGACAGGGCAAATATCCATTGTTTTTAAATCTTTAAACCATGAAATGGATTATTTGTTGCCTGGACGGGAATTTTATTGTGATAGAACATTTTTAATCTGCTCTCTAAGTGTGTAGGAACAAATCAGGGAATACATTGCATATTAAAAGGTTTGTTCCAAACATTCAACTTGCTAGGATGCAGAATCTCAAAAAAAGCTTATTTCTAGGGGGAGATTCTCACAAATGAAAAATGATGTCTTGAAGATAAAAGGTAACCGTATCACTTTGGTATGAAAGATTGATCAGTCAAAAAGATTTTAAAATTTTAATTTTTATAAAAATAAATACAAAGATATGTTCACGTATAGTTTTTCAAGTATAAGTTTTTATTTTGTTTTATTTAAAAAATGAGAAAATGACTTGAAAGTACATGAGAAATGATAGTACATTAGTTGGCTGACTATCATATATTTTTTATTAAATACTTCGTTTCGACGATTGAGTCTCTTTGAGGTTAAATTTGTACATAAAAGTTTTCCTTTCGGTCAAAATTTTTGCACAAATTTAGGGGGAGAAAAGTAAAAAAAATTCAAAAAGAGTGTGTGTGCGTTTAATAAAAAAAAATATTATTTATGTCTTTCAAAATTCACTTTCGCTTAAAATCATGTAGGCTGCTCAAGTTTGAAGGACATATACTTGTATATGTTTGGTCTGGTGATCTACTTGTAGATTCAAAGAATAGCCATTCACCTAAAGACTGAAAGCATTTGGGGCGATTGTGATGTGTTTTTTATATGTTTTGAATTCTTTCACTTAAAATTATGACGGTAATTCGAAGTTGGAGGGACATGTATTTTCATATGTGTTTGGTCCTGTTAACCACTAGTGGTCATACGGGATAGCCATTTACCTGAAAACTAAAGAGTGACCGGGGTGAATGAGTTCTTAACATGTGTGTCTTCTGTAATTTTATGGGAAGTGATATATTTATTCGGTTAACAGCTTTTCAGAAGCTTCAAAACATTTTCAAATGAAAATTGATCCAACCTTTTGGAAAGTGATAGATAAATTGTTTTTGTGTGCCTAACGGGTGAAGTTATTAAGCTTAAAAGGCTCTAGAACAGTCATTGATATTGTATGGTAGCTTTCCATGGTGCGTAAAAGTTGAAGTGATATAAACTAAAAATTGCTAAACTTAATGTGGAGAGTCATTCTGAAGACAGGTGCATGTCTCAAGATACATCTCTCCGAATGATAGGCAGAAAAGCAATTACCCAGTCATACACGAGCCCATTAGTGTCTTGATCACCAAAAGTATTTTGTTTCTAAGTTTTTGCTCAAGTTATAAAAAAAAGGAGAAGAAAAATATATAATAAAAAATAAAAAAAAATTATTGTGAAGCAAAAATAAAATAGTCATATTTCAGAAGCTTAAAGGGTCAAACTAGAACTACAGAGATGGGGGCACAAAAATTAGTCCTGTCATGTCTCGAAGGAAAGGCCTGTAAGTCTGGATGGCTTGTAAGTCCAACGTTCAACCTAAAAGCTTAAATATTCTATTTGATTATCGATAAAAACTTTTGATCAAGCACTAGGGGGTTGGAGTCAAATTGGGGTGATCTGGGGAAAGCCAAATACGCTTTGAGAAGAGATAGGAGGCATCACAGGTCCATGAGTGATGTCCATCTAAGCTTTATGCCGAACTGAACTTTAATCATATCACTGATGCAATGAAAATCATGCTAAGTATGTTTTACCTGCTATCAACCTGTCTCTTTATGTCATAATAACGCTGAACATGAATCCTTGTGACAGCCTCTTAAACGATATGATTCCATGTTCGGATCTTTTCATAAAAGGCGGCGTTTTTATCAAAACTGAAATTTGATCCCTAATTTGCTAAATTATAAGAAGACCGGGTGATTAAATTTGTTTTATTTGTTGTTTTTGGTCTTAATTTATTTCATTTATTTTATTTTTACTTCTTGATTATTCTTGTCGAAACAAATGTGTTAAGAAATCGTTTTAAAATTTGTCTTCTGCTAATGATATATGATTTCGGTTATTGTGTTATAGTTGGTTCAGCTGTTATGATCTCATTTCAAGTCTTTTCAAGAAAATCATAAAAATTAGAAAAAATAAAAAAATTAAAAATTATGTCTGTCTTATTTTGTTTTATTTAATTGTTTTCAAAAAATATTTTGGTTGATCTTTCTATCAAAGTTGATTGTTCTTTCAAGACTGATTTCTTGCAATAGAAGCATATGAAGTATCTGAGACTCAAATTGGATGATGCTATGTGTAACACCCCGTAACCGCGGCGGAAACGTAAACGGGATGCAACAGACACGTCTGATATCAACAGCATTGCTTATAAAGAAAACACCACTACATTAATTTAAACGTATTACATTGTTCCGAGTTTCGTTACCGTCTAGGCGTTATCACATAAGTTTTACCGATAGTACATTCACATATTTAATACAAAATTTAGATCCTTAATCTTCCACAAAATAGCACACATCATCAAGCACGTATCACTCATTCCAATTTGGGTGTACCTAGAAAGCATGTAAAGAAAACGGGTCAACTACGAATAGTTGGTGAGTTTCACTAATTTAAGTAAACCACGACAAATCATTATAATAATCAAAAATTAGCGATGTAATTATGCTGAGCCCACAAGTGAAACCTCTGTTAACCCAGAAGCACACCCAAAACCCCTGGGGACACTGTTAACCCAGAAACACATTTAATAACCTCTGGGGACACTGTTAACCCAGAAACACATCTAATAACCTCTGGGGACACTGTTAACCCAGAAACGCATTTAATACCCTCTGGGGACACTCGTTAACCCAGAATCCCATTTAATAACCTCTGGGGACACTGTTAACCCAGAACACTGTTTCGGGCCTTACAATTTTAGCAACTCAGACAATTACCATCTTAATACATTACCGTACGATTCTCGTACAACAAACATTATATAAATACATTCATTTCCATGCGATCAGCATGTACTTAAACATTTTGATAGAAACATGCTTTCCGCCCCGGGAAAATACTTAAAACAGTTCAGTAAAAAGGGGCTCGTGAAACTCACCTTCTCGTGAGTCAGTATGTAATACAGTGAACAGCTATGAGCCTGAATCTGTAATATGATACCTAAGTCGTTACTATACAATTTCCATAAATTAAATCCGTGTCAACCGGTACATCTGGGGACACTGTTAACCCAGTACTGTACTCGATCCGGGGACAATGTTAACCCAGAGACACTTCTCAGGACTCAGATTGTGATATCTCTTAGAGTTTATCCGTCAAAATTATTATTATTATGTTTCCCCGTTTTGCGTGCCTAGCACGGTTATCCGTTCTTATGTTTCAAAAATGAGTTTGGTCGCACACGACCCGAAAATAGTGTTTGACTGATATTTTAGTTAAAGCCGTGAATTTAGAGCTCGGTTTAGACGCCCCGTTTGGCCGCGGGACCCGTTTCCGTTTTTAGGGTGCCGGAAACTGTTATTTCTGATAAAAATACCCAAATCATCCGAATTATTTTCGGATGATTTATTTTTACTTGATTAACTTAGTTTCATGAAAATGGTTCATTTTTAAGGTTTTTATACTCCAGTCAGCTCGCTTAGGCGAACTTTGCCGGTTTACGCGTTTTAAGCTTTAAAAGTTTGTTTTTATGTTCTTTTTAGCACAAATAATTATCCGTTTAGTCTCGGATCTTGAAATTTTGCACAAATCACTTTTTGACAGTAAGGAATTTTATAAAAATATTTCCAGAATTAATTTTTATATTTAACATTTATTTATCTATTTTTAAACGTCATTTAAACACCAAATATATCGAAAATACCAAACGACCTTAGAAAAATCCCAAATTTTTCTGAGATGACCCCTGCCATCCACATAGTTCCCTGTAATTTTTCCAGAACCAAAATCTCATTTTTCATGCCATTTTCACCAAAACCGTGCTAGAAAACCCTAGAACTCGTTTTACCGAAAAGGCTACTTAGACTTCTCTAACGGATCTGAAATTTTGTGTGTGACTTTTACATGTTATAAAAAGCTTATCTGGAATTTTCCAGAATTTGGCATGATGTTTAGCTATATTTCACCATTTTTAGCCAAAACCGAGCATTAAATTCACCAAATATTCATCCTTTGTCCAAAAATTACCAAATTTTCACAGATCTCATATTTTCATGTGTAGATCATCTCTGTGAAATTTCGTGACCCAAATCTAAGTCTATCACAATCTGTCTAAATCATATAAATCATACGAAAAACCGAACTACCTTGTGTTTCTAGCTTTAGATCGCCAAGATCTTGCTTTCTAGCCTTTGCTAGCAACTAGATATAACACCTACAAGCACCATAACACCACACCAAGCAAGTTACACCCACAATCAAGCCATTTTCTTCATGGTTTCGGTTAAGACATCAAAACAAAGATTTTAACCGTAAAAATTCGTTTTTGACTCTTTTAACGCTTTTCTTGGACCAAGATCCCTTGTATAACTTGTATACATCACTTGATCATGCAAGAATCGGTTTCATCTCGGGTTTTCACCCATTTTTCATTTGAAACCTCATTTTCTTATAAATGACTCGAGAAAAGAAGATGAACACGACTATAATCCGATCTTTACCTCGGTTTCTTGGTATAAATCAAAGGAAGTTGGATGAATGTTGAAGAGAGGATGATGAGGATTGTTGTTTGAGATGTAAAAAAAATAACAAGGATAAGGGGTTTTACCCCCTATATCCGATCGGAACCCCAAAGGGGTGGGGTGGGGCCCACTCCTTCATTCTTGGCCACACATTCGGATTGTGTAATCCGGATAATGTTGTGGATAATCTGGTTCAGTTCGTGTTTCGGTTAAACGTTTAATTCCGCTCAAAACGAGGCTAAAACGGTCGTTTTTCGGCTTAAAAAAAAGAATTTATATAAACCGATTTAAAGACTTTAAAAACTTAAACCATGACATGTATTAACTTAAAACGTCATATTATTAATGATTGCGCATCTTTTTCGGCTTGATCGTTCGTCTCTTGCTTGGTTTGATATTAAAGGTTTCGTTTAACGTACTGACGTACCATTAAATCGAAATCCTTTTTCTGTGCTATAACTCATTTATCCCGAAGCTTTAATACTTCGTAAACCTTACTAAACATCATATATTTCGTCTATAATGTAATCCCCGATTCGTTCGGGTTTCAATAACCGTTCATCGGTTAATCGTGATTCCAATACGACTAGCTGTACATTCGAGTATAATTCGTACCGTGAATCTTATATACTCGTATAAACACATTATAATTCATATATTCAGTATTAAATAACACATAAATGGTATATTCCGGCTAGGGTATACCTGAATTTGCCGGAATCGTTACACTATGAAAAGGGGGAGATGGTAGAGTATTAGATGCAGATTCTGAAGTTGCTGATCATGTTCAATGGGAGATGGTAGAGTATTGGATGCAGATGCTGAAGTTGCTAATCATGCTCTAGTAAAGATTCTGAAGATCTTGAAAGCATCAGTCTAAGGGCAAGATTGTTGGGTCATAAATTGGTTAGACTGATGCATATCAAAAGGCCACGACATGATCAAGACTAAAGTGATATAAACGAGGACGAGTTGAAGAATTACATTGGTGTAATACCGAAATACCTATGGATTTCGGTTAGACTAGTTTGAAGTGAAATAAACAAGAACGAAGCTACAAACCAAGGGGGTGATTGTTGGGTCCATATTTGGTGGTTTGTACTTAGTTCTATGTTTGTTGGGTTTGTTATTGGGCTATGTATGTAAACCGAGATCCTTATGGATCTCGGTGGGATTTGGGCTTCTCTTTGGGCTAGTATGTTGAGCACCCTATATATTGATCATATTGTATAGGGTTTAGATGTTGATCAATCAGTTGGTGAATAGCGAACACATTGAGAGCCACCATCTAGAGAGTGAGCAGAACTAGAGAGTTGTTCATTCCAAGTATTTCAAGTTCAAGTATTGTGTTATTTACTAGTTCGTGTTCTTGAATCACCGAGTGTTGGTATTCCGCACCAATACTCGTTTAGTTGATATCATATTGTAGTGATCCAGATTCGGGACTTACAATAATAATTTAAAGGAAAAATAAATTAGAAAAACAACAGCATGTCAACTTGAGTACATCACTAATTTTAATTTTATATATCAATCCACATCGTCAATAAAAAAACATTTAAAATATAAAAAACGACATGTTAGCATGTAACATATTGAATACGTAAAAAATATATGATTAGAACATTAAATTAAATTTAAATGGCCTAATTGAGACAAAGAAAAGAAGGAGTGACCTAATTAGAACATTAGGGAAACTTGGTTACTATTGTATGAGATATTCCCTATTATTAAAACAATAACGCTTGATGCGCTTATCTGTCTATGCATCCAAACTTCAAAAATCTTTGCCACCAATTTCAACCTTGTGTGTTCCATATAAAGAAGGTGGGCCAATTTGGGCGTTTCACTGCAAATTATTTTACCTGATCCAACAACATATGTAAGAAATAAAACAATGTCTAACAAAACTTAATTTGTTCATGCTTGTACCCCATGATCATTGTTGTATTCTACCTTTGACTTTGACCTCCCTTCCCCGCTATCATTTCTACATGTTGCTCAAGATACTCACTTCTGTTCATTCTGTTAGCCTGTTATTTATTATCCACATACCAAATACATTGACTTTTCATGGTCAAACCCTTAAAATCTTGATATAGAATCATTTTTGTTTAACCAGCTCTTTAAGTCAAATCAAGACATACCTGCTAATAGTGCGATCTTTTGCAAACCCGAGTTCGTTATCAACACAAATGTCATAATCGTCATTTTTTCTTGACCTTGACGAGGTTCTAGGGGCCCTACTTTGAGCATCAGAAATGGTCAAAATTCTTTCAAAAAGTTCTAAAGGAGTCCCCTCGGCTGTACACATTAGTCTTGCCTTATTCTCATACATTACCTGTTGTATAGTATTCATCATTATTCTTATTACAAGTAAGCACATTATGAAGTTTTACTACCAAAAATCAGCAAGAATATACTAACGTCGACAAGAGTGACAAATCGATAGGCTGCTGTTCTGTTGTGGAGTCCAAATATTGGCACATTATCCAACGCCAAGGTATGAAATTTTTCTGTCATTAGAATTATTAAACGTCATTATAAAGTAAAAGTAATTATTTAATTAAGATATCATATTAATTGATTTATTTAATGCCTAGCCCAAAATAGTCAGCAGCACCAAGAGGTTTGTCATAAAGTTCCTCAAAAGGAAAATATGCACCTCCATTAGCACCCAACGGAACCTATGCATCACACACAATAAGTAAAATAAAGTTGCTTTTATAAATTTCATATAACATAAACTAATATTAATAAATTGGACATACTTGTAATTTTTGACCCATACCAACTTCCACTTCGTGGGGCTGAGGCGTATGTTGTTCCCCAACCAACTTTTTAAACTCTTGCATAAGAAAATCGGACTCACTCTTTACGAAGTAGAAACCTCTTTAGCCGAAGTTTAAAGTAAAACAATACAGGATTAAAGTTAAAACATATATTCTTCAAAAAGATAATATTTTTAAAAATAAAAAGAGATCGAAAAATTTTGCATTTTTATCGAGGTTCTCCTCCGATAATCTATATTAACAAACCAATTTCATGTATTACACATCTTTCCTGCATCCATGAAACAAAAACATGATAACTAACAAGAAAAAATGGGTAAAAAAGTCATAATAATGAAATTACCTTAGGGGTGGCGATAAATGGTAGAAACAGGTCTCTTTGCAATCCACCTTTGAAGAAGCATGCAGCTAGTCCTGGATAGGCTAGACTGATGGTTCCACAGGATACGGGTCAAATAACGAATAACACTATGGTATAAGCTCGGCTCAACTAGTCCTGCAACGGAAACTTGCAAAACAGAACACCGTGAGCTCGTTACGGGAAGGACAAGTATGTAACCACCCTCCGGCATGAGAATAAGTACAGCTCTTCGAGAGAGAAAGTATTGTACGTGATTGATGTAATATGTGAAGTGTGAATTAATACCTTGTGATGACGGAGAGGGTATTTATAGCCGGTGGTTAGGGGGAATATTATTGGTACAACTATCCCCTTCTAGAAGATGCTTTTTGTAACAAACTAGACACGTGTCCGCATATGATAGGACGAGACAACTGGCCATGTGCACGGTTATAACAACCTTGCCAGTTGTCCTTTCTTAATTGGTTGTTATATCACGTGCTTTCCAAGAAAGGATATTTGCGTAAATCTTCTAGAAGGAAGTTGGTTACAACTAATTTGCTGACGTCACTCTTTAGTCATCTTCTCATACGAAAGAAACACCCTGCGGATGACTTATGAGGGAGTCCTGATCGATCCACAGATAGCCTCTGGAGTTTTCCTTTGGTTTTCCCCCGACTTAAGTTATGCGGGTGATGGGAATGTTTTGCGAGTGGCTTATGAGAAAATCCTATATGACCCGCAACTATCCTTTCATAGGTATTTGAATCTTTTCACTACCCTACCCCTATAAATCCCCCGGTCCATTGTTTCTTCTGCGTGAAGTTTTATGCGGTTGTAATTTTGGACTTAAGATATTTTATGGGGGTTTTGAATTTTTTGCGTGTGCTTTTGGAGATATTTCTTTTTGAAGATAAACATAGAAAAGGACGATGTGAAAGGCCTACAGGATCCGTATGGTGATGTGACGTCTGTGCCGGCTGTCAACAGTACCCTACTGTACCTCCTTTTTCGCTTTTTCTGTTTTCCCGCATGATGTGGCGTATTCTTACTGGACTCTTTGTTTTCTCTCTCCACTATAACCTTCCCATCGCATTAACTGCGATGGGTATAAATAGGTCTCTTGGGTTCTTTTTGAATCTTTTATCGCCTTTGTTTCTTCATCTTCTCGATTATTTCTCTCAATTTCAAGAGTGTTATCCACCGTACCTTTGTTTGTTACCTTCGATTGTCCCATTGCTCATTGCTTTCCATTATCGTCTGACATGATGGCCGGTGATAAGAAGGCTTCAGCCTCACCAACCGTAGAGTCTATCGAGATCAGTTGGAAACGATCTCAGTATGAGAAAATCATATCTACATATGGTATAGCACCGTAATGGGGTCCGAAGTACCCTGTTTCCGGATCTACTGTTAACAAGCCTCCGGCAGGCAAGATGGCCCTGTACCCGGAGTAATTTACAACTGGGTATCTTAGGTTTTCGATAACCAAGTTTATGGGTAACGTTATTATTGGCCATGGATCCATTTATCCCAACTCCACCCGTTTGGTCTCATGCGAATTCGTCACTTCGAATTCATTTGCAGAGGCAATAATATTGTGCCTATGATGGACAAGTTTGTTGTCTTTTAAAAGATGAATGTGTGAGGTAGCTGGTTTAAATGATCCACTACATCGAAAGGAGTTGTTGGTGTTGAGCCTCCCTGCAGTGCATATGAGTGGAAGACAAAATTCTTCTAGATTTCTAAAAAGGTGGTTCCCATAGCCATGGTGCACCATCCGCTTAACAAGAAGTTTCCAATTGTACAGCTTGCTCGTCACGAAGGACAAGCACGGTTTAACACGCTAACTCAAACTCCAACCCCTATGTAGGCCATCTTTGAGAGTGCCCTTGTATGAGCTGGTATGAGCTGCATCTATCTGTATCCTGAGTTTAAGCCCTTTTTCTGGATGGTGGACGAGAGTATGTATCTACTTAATTATTTTGTCATCCTCGTTCTAAATCGTTTCTTTTAAGTGTTTTCCTCATGCGGTGATTGTAAGTGAGGTATAGTGCTGAACACACTTTTTGACAAGACAGTAGGTTGTACGCAGAAACTCCCGTGTGATCCAGCTTCCCTCCCGATCTTGGACACGTCGAGGGACCATTTCTTGTACCCAAAATACTTGCGGCCTGAACCCGTGGTTTCATAAGCAGTCTTTCAACTAGGTTCATTTTCTTTGAACCCGCATCCTTTGAATGCCTTAACTTCAAACGGGATGATCGTGCTACTGTCCTCAAGCGACGAATCATCACCCCGTGAAGAGCATCATCTTGATGATACGACTGATACTTCGGCTATTATGCGTGCTTTGGCAAATCTTAAGCGTAAGAGGTAACATCGTTCCTCTAAGTCTGGTGAGGTGGATGAAACCTACGCCGACACTGAAGAGGAACCAGCGAAGAAGAAGCGGGCAGCCGGCCCTAAAAAAAAGAAAATCAGTCTTGAAGATCGGGTCAAAGAAATGTCCATGGGATCACTTCCAAGTAAGCTATTGTTTCCATAAAACTTAACACAATTTCTTTTATATCCTTGACTTTTGACATATTCTTTACCATCCGCAAAGATGACAGTTGCACTGGATCAAGGTGTAACAATCCAGGAACCTCCATCTCCTCCGCAAATAGTTATTATCTATGATGACACTCCTGATTCCTAGGGGAAGGACCCGGTACAAGATGTAGAGAGTCCAGAAACAGAGGAGTCCTCGCACAAATCACCACATTCTCTCTCGCGTTCTCCTCCACATTTCTCACATTCCTCACAACTGCATCAATTAGGTGGTGGGGGCACATCTTACACCCAACATTGTTTAGAATCTAGAAGGTTCCACCGTCCTTCTGATGCTGATTAATATGGGATGGCCAATCCTGGAGAGGACGATCACTTGCACATACCGCGCTGGACCTTAATCCAAGGGTCACGCTTTACCGACACGAAAGTCTGTGCTGAGTTTCTCAGTCATGGAATCCCGCCAGCGGAACATGCGTTTTAGCGTGGTCTTTCACGCCATGATCTTGCCCGCAACTTTAACTTTATCATGGCCAACACTGTGGAAAGCGGGCAAGAGATCTTACAGGAATGGCTCTCCATGGGAGATAAATGGGGTGAAATGACAAGGCAGGTAGAGGAGGCGAACAAGGCTGCCAAGGACCAGCGTTTGGAAGTTAACACTGCGAAGTAGAAGCTGAAAGATGCTGAGATCGCCCTTCGATTGAAGAAATATCAGAAAGTTGCTTCTGCTCGCTCATGGGAAGCGGCATGCAAAAAGCAGAATACTATTCTTGCTGCTGCCCGTGAGGAGACCAAGCGAAAAGAAACCGATCTGGCTAAAGCCTTGGAAGCCAATGCTGCTATGGAGAATCAGGTTACCAACCAAAGTAATCTGATTCAATCATATGATGAGGAGGCTAAGTTGTGGAAGGAACATGCGGAGGAGATGGAGAAACATGCGAGAGAGTTGAGGGCTGATAATATCAAACTCGCGGAAGAGTATAAGTAATTGGAGAAGAAAGCCAAGCGGGTTGAGGATGAGAAGCAATGGTTAATGTCTGAGGGTCTTTCTCAGGTAAATTATCTTCCTTCACAGAATTCCTTTCTTTACTATTGTTATAGATATTTACTACTATTCTTCTCATCTAATAGGTGATTGACCACATCAAAGACGGGTAAGAGTTGGGTGATTGTCTTGTTGTGTTGCTCAATATTTCTTCTCTGGCTGGCCGCAAGGTCAGTTTTGATGAAGGTGTTGAGTATATGAAAACGCAACACCCACTTGAAGAACACCCACTGCATGACTGCAACGTAGGAGCGGAATACAGCAGGAGGATGAAAGAATACGATGATCTATCGTTCCCTCTTCAAGATATGATCCCTGAATTCGCCGCGGATGAAAATGGTGTTTAGCATCTCAAGGAATACTTAAGAGGGTCTTCAGAAGACACACACACACCTCCTACTTCTCTAAAACCAGATACTCCGCAAGAGCTAGATCAAGAAGGGCCTCAAGCTCAAGAAAAAGTAGAATAGGATTTTATATTCTGATAGTTTAGAGGCCTCTTTGTACTTGAAACTCTTGTAATCCTCTTTTGATATATATATGAGGCACTTTTCCTTTTCACTTTGTTTTATTGTTATAAATAATATGAGTGTCATTTAGGATCTTCATAAATGTCAATAAAGGATTGCTTAAACAATGCTATGTCACGCATGTCACTTTTGGTCCGCAAGCTAGGTATGAGCTTAATGACACGAGGTTCACATCTGGAACGTAGGCTAGGTATAAGTTTGATGAAACACGGGCCACTTCTTGCACTCAGGCCATGTATATGTTTAATGATACGCGAGTCACTTCTGACACTCGGGCCATGTATAAGTGTAATGACACTTGGGTCACTTTTGGAACGCATGCTAGGTATAAGTTTAATGACACATGGGTCACTTCTGGCACACGGGAAAGGTATAAGTTTAATGACACGCGGGTCACTTCTGGCACGCAGGCCAGGTATAATAATAATTTGTATGCAAAACATATCGCGAGTAAACAATTTCTTAAAAAGAAGTGGCGTGCAAGCTTGTTTACAATATAACATTGAACATGACATGATACGCAGATCACCTTCAACTAAATATGGCACGGTTGCCGAAAATAGAAAAATAAATGTCAATCTGTTGAAACAACGCGCATACCCTTCATATGTAGCATTTTTTAAACTGGGCGATGTTTAGTGTTCTTGGAATTTCGGTTCCATCCAACTTCTCTAACTTTTAAGTGCCTTTAGATTAAACTTCTTTAACTCGATATGGCCCTTCCCAAGTTGGAGCTAGTATGCCTGGAGGCTCTTGCCTTGATGCTTCGTTATTGTGAAAGACAAAATCTCCCGCATGGAACTTGCAGATTTTGACATTTGAAGCTGTCGTTTATAATTATGCTCCCAAATGAGTGCTAACTCACGTCGTTCTTTAAAGAGATTAAGATTCAGACGCAGTTCTTCCTCATTGTTGATGACAGTCAACATTCTTGCGGATGGAATTTCGATCTCCACTGGAAACATGGCTTCAGTACCATATGTTAAACTGAAAGGCGTTTCTGATTTGCTCGCCTTCTTTTGGGTTAGAAAGGCCCATAGTACATGAGGCAGTTCGTCAACTCACCAGGTTCGCTTGGTTCCAAGTCTTGACTTGATTCCATCTTTATTACTTCTAATTGCTCTTTCAAATTGACCATTGGCCTACAGGTGAGCCACTGATGTGAAAACTTGGTTTATTTGCAACTCTTTCAGCCATGCCTGTAACCCGCCATTCGCAAATTGAGTCCCATTGCCACTGACTAATGTTTATGGAAGGCTAAAGCGCCAGATAATAAACTCCCAGAAGATTTTTTTCACACTTGCAGCAGTGATTAAAGCGACTGGCTTAGCTGCAATCCATTTGGTAAAATAATCGATTGCCACGATTAAAAATTTGACGCATCCCGGGCCTTTGGAAATGGTCCCATGATATCGATTGCCTATTTCTGGAACGACCATGCGGATGATACTGGCACCAATTCATTTTTTAGCCTCAAGGTATTAGGTGCATGTCGCTGGCATTAATAACATTTTCTAATTTCAGCCATTGCGTCAACGTGCATCCCTGGCCAGTAATATCCCGCGTTCATCAATTTAGCCACAACCATTCGGGGCCCGCGTCTAAGCCACATATTCCTTCATGAATTTCTCTTATTAGATAGTTGGCGTCTTCCGCATCAACACATCTAAGGAGCATGCCTAATAATGATCTACGATAAACTACCCCATCTTGAAATTGATAATTTAATGCCTTGTGTCGAATCTTTTGGGCTGCTGATTTTTCTTCTAGGAGTATCCCGGATGACAAATATGCAAAAATTGGGGTCATCCAAGATTCGACTCCTGTCTGTATGACCAGCACCTGGTGTTGCAGGACAAAAGGATGGTCTAAAACTTCAATGCAGATGTCTTTAGTAAAGTGTTCAAATTTGTGGAAGCCAACTTGGTCAAAGCATCGGCAGATTTGTTCTCACTTCTTTTAAAGTGAATGACTTTACAAGATGTTACACAGAAGTATGAGTTTCTTCGTTTGAGATAAGTATGATGCCATCGCTTCATTCTTAGCTTCATAAGACCCATTAATTTGTCCCGTAATTAGCATTGAAACAACACGCGCTTCCAAATGTTGTACACCAAGCTTCTTGGCAATCCGCAATCATGCCAAGAATGCTCCATACTCCGCTTCATTATTGGTACTTTTGAAATCCAACTTGATAGCATAAGTGAACTCGTGACCCTCTGGATTGACCAACTGAAGACCCGCTTCAAAACCTTCACCACTTGATGCATCATCCATGAACAATGATCACACTTGATCTTGTTTCGATGGTGTAGGATTTTGTTGTTCAATCAAACATTCTTTTTCTTTATTCTGCGGGACCTATGTGACAAAATCTGCTAATACTTGTCCCTTGATTGCAGGTTTTGTTTCTACTCAATCGTGTGTTCGACTAACTCAATAGCCCATTTTTCCAACCATTCAGATAATTCAAGTTTGCTTAAAACACTCTTCAATTTGTACCCTGTCAAAACGTTGATTGGGTGCCCTTGAAAGTATTTGTGGAGGCGTCTGGCTGCATAAACTAAGGCCAAAACCAACTTTTTAAGCATTGAATATCTTGTCTCAGCATCTATCAACGTTCTGCTAACATAATAAATCGGTGTTTGAACAGTTTTCCTATATGTTAATAGTACTGCTCCAACGGCAATATCTGCCGCTGAAAGGTACAAGGTTAATTGTTCTCCTGCTTGTGGTGCGGACAATGTAGGCAATTCCATTAAACATTTTTAAACCTCCACAAACGCTTGCTCAGCTTCTCTAGTCCACTTGAAGTGTGATTTCTTCAAACAGTTTCTTAATGTTGACACAAAAGTAAAAGATTTAGCCGCATGATTGGCTAGAAATCTATTTAATACCACCAATCTTCCATTCAACGTTTGTACTTCCTTGAGGGAAGAAGGTGAAGGCATGCAGGCAATTGCTTGGACCTTATCCGGGTTAGCCTTGAAACCCTCACTTGTAACTATTACACACAAAAATTTTCCTTCTTCCATCCCAAAAGAACATTTACTAGGATTAAGTTTCATGTTGATCTTTCTCAGATTGTTGAATGTTTCTTCAATATCTTTTAACATTTGATCCTCCTTAACACTTTTTATTACGAAGTCATCCATATAAACCTCCAAATTGTGCCCAATTTGTTATTTAAAGGCTTCATCCATTAGCCGCTGGTATGTTGCTCTCACATTTTTCAGCCCAAAGGGCATCATTTTATAACAAAATGTGCCTTGGTCTGTGCGGAATGTAGTTTTATCCTCATCTCCACCTGCCATGCGCATCTGATGATACCCCTTGTAAGCATCAAGGAATCATTTAAATCTAAACGGTGCAACCGCATCGACTTAGATCAATTTATGGCAAAGGGTGGGCACACCTTGTTTAAATCCATGAAATCGATACACACCCTCCATGTCCCATTACTTTTGGGTACAATCACTGGATTTGCTACCCATGTTTAATAATATATTTCTCTGATGATCCCGGCATGCAATAAATATTGAACTTGTTCGTTCATTGCCTTTATTTGTTTAGGATCCATATTCCGCTTCTTTTGGACGATTGGAGTGAACACTGGATTGACCCGCAACTTATGTTCTGCAATTTCTCTTGGAACACCTGTCATGTATGCGGGTTTCCAGGCTAACACATCCAAGTTTTTTTTACTAAAAACTGCTTCAAAAATAATAGGACCGATTGTGATTGTTTGTTCCGGAAACTTTGGGTTCATCGCCCATTTCTCTGACTTTGTTCTTTCCACCATTTTTGGAGTTTTACTCGGTTTCGAACTCAATGTTGTGAAGCAATGTTTATTAACGCGGATGTTTGCCACGCCCGTGCGTGTCAGGACTCCTACTGCACCATGAGATGTTGATGGATTGGCATTGAAGTCACCAATTACCTCTCTTCCCAAGATTATATCAGCCTTTGACTTGGCTGGCAAGACCAGAAATTCTACCTCCTTAGTCCGCAAATGAATGCCATCACTGAGAGTAACCGCGAAAGAAATTACCCCTCGCGAATGCATTACTTCATAACCAAATCTAGACACCGGCGCATGAATGGGTTTCAACCTCGCCTTGTCCTCTTCATCCAACTGTTCAGAACATTGTTCGTACATGATATCAGACATACTCCCTGTATCAAAGAAGACGTAATGAGATCTATAGTGTCCAATCGAGTCAGTAGTTATCAGCGAGTACTTCATACATGGGCCTCCTTTGACCCACAAAAACACAACAAGTTCGCTCTTTCACTCTTCATAATCAACCTCCTACCTTTTGTATTCGCAGAGTTTTCCTTCTTGGATCATGTGGACATTTAAATCCTTAACCTGCTTTTTAGGCGGGCCAGAGTTGACTTGTGCAGGTGGTTTGTGGGTCTCCTGCCTTACATTTTTCAGCAAATGCTCTAACTTTCCTTACTTGATCGCTTGTTCAATCTAATTTCTGAGACTAACACAATCATCGGTGTGATGATCAATATCATTGTGGAACGTACACTACTTATTAGGATTCAAATGTGTTCTATTCATAAGTGGTGGTGGTTTTCTTAAATTCACATTTTCTGTAGTTAAAATCTCCAAAGGAGTTTTTGTAAACGGAGTCCATTTATTATTATCTTGCCCAGATTATGATCCTTATTCTTGTTACCAATCAATGTTCTCGTATATGGCTGTTTTGAATTTCTACGGACGGTTGGAGTCTAGACTAGATTGAACCCCGCACTGGTCTATTCACCCACGTATTCTTGAATTCCACCTTTGTTGTCTGTTTAGAGCTTTTAGACCCCAAAGTTTTCTCTGTTCTAGCAAAACGTTTTGCTGCAGACATGATTTCATCCCAAGTTTTGGGCACACCTTCTTTCCCAGTTAAACATATGATTATGGCCCCACTCCGCACATTTTTACGGAAAGCCCATGCAACATATCTTCACTAATTCCACCTATGTTCAAAATCTCATCATTAAATCGAGTAATGAAATCTTCAATAGATTCATTGTCTCGCCTAATGACATCCAAAATTTCATACAGGTCCTGCGTTTTTTTTTCTATTGACTGAAATGTTGTGAGAACTTAGCTTACCAAATCATCCCAATTTTTGATCTGACCAACTGGTAACTTCTCGAACCACTCACGAGCAGCCCCCGTCAATGTTAAGCAAACATATGACACCAGTAAGGAAGAGTCCAACCGCTGACTCCTCCTACCGCAATGAAATTGAGAAAATGATCACTCGGATCCGTTATCCATTACACTTTCCCAAGTTAGTAGGAATTTTCACATTAACAGGAAACGGAGCTGTAGCAATACGCGGGACAAATTTTGACTTTTCCGCGAATGCTGCGGGACGATATGGCTTTGTAAAATCTTCTTCCGCATCGCTACAGTACTCAGTGTGCCTGATTATCGCACGCGGGCGACTAGTCTCTTCCCTACCATACACTTGACTATCATCACTAAAATAACTGGCCTTATCACGGCTATACATAGGATCTCTTCTTCTAGAAGCATGACTCTGATCGTACTCAGTTCTGTGGGAGTTTGCCAGCATAACTTGACGATCTCTGTCACGAATTCTCTTGTAACATCCCAAAATTTCTAAAAATAATAGTAAACATATTATTTACTTACAGTAGGAAAAGTTACTTGGACTAGTAGATAAATAATTAAAGAGATATGGGTATGGACTTAGATTAGAAAGGAATGAAGATAGACCATGGGATCAAGCCCATGACCCATAGTATATAAACCATAATCACCCATTAATCCATTCATTTTCACATGTTCCTTAAACCATAAAAAACACACACTTAGATCTCTCTCATCCTACTTTCTCTCTCTAGCGGAAACAACCAAGAAAACTCTAGCATCGATCCGAGGTACTGATAGTATGATAATGTATGGATCCAAACCCGCTAGATCTAGTCGCGAAACGACGAGCCAACACCCTAAACCATTAAAGTCATGAGATCCAGATGGAATTGGGTATGAACCGGTCAAAAGATGAGCTTAGGGGTCACCCTAGCTCAGATCTGGATCAAATGGGACGAAAAACGGTGAAAACGGTGTAAAATGGGGTAAAATACGTTTTTTCGGCCACCGCCCCGGTTTTTCGGTACGGCGGCGCCGGAAAGGCGGCGTACGAGAATAAGGTAATGTCACAGAATGTTTATGACGTTCTCTGACCTAACCCTAATTCGTTAGCGGGGAAATGACGAACTATTAGTGATTCGTTAAAGGGGGAATAACAAACTAGCAGTAATTCGTTATGCCTATTCGTTAAGAAGAGATAACGAACTAGAAGTAGTTCGATAAGCCATTCGTTAAGTAATTCGTTAACGGAGAACTGAGGAATGAACCCCAGTTCATTATAGAAAGTTAGTTCGTTATCAAAAGACCAGTTCATTATAAAGGGTCATTCGTTATAAAGGCCAATTCATTATATGGGCCAGTTTGTTATAAGTTAAGAAGTAACGAATGAACCTCAATCGTTAACGAACTGGATAACGAATTAACTTTGAAAGAATGACATAAAGGTCTCTGGACTTAAGATAAAATTGATTAATTACAAAGGAGCCCTCGAACTTTATGAGTTAGCAAATAAAATAATAATTTAAAATCTTAATGCAAAATGTGTTAAGACAGTTAATAGAAATAAATTTTTTCAAGTTGTCCTGGCAGCTCGACCCTAGCCAGGGGCTCTGCCCCTTGAACCTTATTAGGGGCTGCCGCCCCTAGACCCCGCTGCCTGGGGCGCTGCCCCCGGACCCCCGTTCGTTGTGGGTTATAATTAAACTAGAAAAACAATATGGGGAGTGATAGTTAACTGATACGTGTAATTGTTATACAGTTAGTCGCGCATAGCTAAAGAAAGGGATAACTATTAACGATGAACGTAACCGAGTTCAGGTGAGTTTCTATCCCCACTTCCTTGTTATGTTTTCGGGCTGTGTGCATACTCGATGTGAAGTGTGAATACACTTACCTTGAGTGGTAAGTGTATTCTATAATGTTTGATGTATTCTATAATGTTTGATGTATATATATATATATATATATATAGAGACGTTATGAATGGATGTCGGTCGATGCGTGAACGATCTTCAGATATTGCACGTATCGCCAAAGAGAATGATTGCCAGGTGATGAGCAGTGTATATGAATGTTATGTTGTGACTTGTTTATTATAAGGAGTGTGTTGTAGGCACGTCAAGTTAGAGTGTGATAGAAGTGGTAACAAGTTGGTAAGGGTGTAAGTGGCATGACGATAGTACGTGGTAGGGTAAGCCTATACGTATCGTCGTTATTAAGTGGCACAACGACAGTACGTGGGAGGAAAAGCCTACGTGCCTTCGTTATATAAGTGGCAATACGTAAGTACGTGGGAGGTCAAGCCTCAAGGTGCTTCCGTAATTAAGTGGCTAAGATGTAGGGGCAGTAAAGAGGTTAGCGGTGAGGTGAGCAGGTTAGATGAACTACTATGTGTCTTCGGATACATATGTATATATAATGCATGAAATGGTTGTATGGTAAGTTGCCTGATTAACTAGAACTCACTCAGCGTAGCTAACTTTTAGTATGCACGTAGGTAAATATGTATAAGGAGCTAGCATGATAACGACACATGGCAAGGATTGAATGACTGGCATCTGAAGGTGGAAGAAATGATGTTTTAAATGTGATGTATTATGATACGTTTTTAAAGGCAAGTTGTATGTTTTGTAACGAATGATTGAAGTTAACAATTCCGCAAAAAGTTTTAATTAACTCTGATTTGTAGAACGGTTTTCATGAGTAAATCCGACTTGAAATGTAGGGCACCGATAACGGGGCCTTACATCTCTCCTCCATCTCTTCCTCAGAAAATACCTCAGTTCTGACACTCTCTCGCATCTGACTCCACCTAATTGTCGAGGGAGGGGATGGAGATATGGATGGAACATCTTCGTACGTCAACGTTTGTGCATGGATTCTTTTCTCCCGTAACATACGCTCTTATTCAACGATACATTTTTCTTGTTGCAATTGTAACCACTCTTATGGAGATCTGAACTTATCAGATCTAAGGATTTGATGATCAGACCTCGTCGGAGGAGAAGTACTAGATCTAGATTCTGACGAATCCTTCGAGTCTCCATTGTCACATAAATCTCCAGGAGTTGGACCTGTAGGTGCCACAAACCCGGCCAGAAGCTTTATTACCGCCTGAGTTTCCATCGGACCTTGATGAGATTGACTCATACCACCTAAAACAAACAAAAAATCTGTAATTATAGCACAAACACGGATGTCGACAATGAAGAAGCATGAATCTAAACCCGGATAAGCTAGACTGATGGTTCCACATGATACATGTCAAATAACGAATAACACTATGGTATAAGCTCGGCTTAACAAGTCTGGCAACGAAAACTTGCAAAAAAGAACACCGTGATCTCGTTATAGGAAGGACAAGTTGGGGTGTCTTTCCGTAACCACCATCCGACGTGAGAATAAGTACATCTCTTCGAGAGAGAAACTATTGTAAGTGATTGGTGTAATATGTGAAGTGTGAATAAATACCTTGTGATGATGGAGAGGGTATTTATAGCCGATGGTTATTGGGAATATTATTGGTACAACCTTCCCCTTCTAAAAGATGCTCTTTATAACAAACTAGTGAGACGTGTCCTCATATGATAGAGCGAGAAAACTGGCCTTGTGCACGGTTATAACAACCTTGCCATTTGTCCTTTCTTAATTGGTTGTTACATCACGTGCTTTCCAAGAAAGGATCTTCGCGTAAAGCTTCTAGAAGGAAGTTAGTTACAACTGATTTGCCGACGTCACTCTTTAGTCATCTTCGCATACGAAGGATACACCCTGCGGATGACTTTTTAGGGAGTCCTGATCGACCCGCAGATAGCCTCAGGAGTTTTCCTTTGGTTTTCCTCTGACTTAAGTTATGCGGGTGATGGAATGTTCTGTGGGTGGCTTCTGAGGACGTCCAAGATGACCCGCAACTATCCTTTCATGGGTATTTGAATCTTTTCACTACCCTACCTCTATAATCTTCATAAAGATTGTCGGGAGCATGGTTTGATGTAGTAACAAGTATCTATACTTCCATCACAAATACAAAAATAAACCGTTCAGCTTTATTTTAAACTTATAATGGAACACAAGTAAGAAATCAGAAAATGTACAAATTGTTAGTAATTTACAGCACCATTGTTCAATAGACGGCTGAATAAACAGTTTAGTATTAAAGCATCGACAACATCATTAACCTACAAATAACATAAGCGGAAAGATAATCAACAACCCGTAAAGTCAACGAAACCCTGGCCACAAAGTTGCGTATAATTTATGAAATTCCATCATACCATGAACTCTTCTAAGGATAATAAGATGAATTCATCCGATATCTCTCCCGCAACGACTTCAAGTGGATAAGACACACCTCTGTGTTTCAGAATTATGAATTACAACCATATTATTAAAGAATATTATAGTCATTTCTAAAAAAATTAACAAAAATTTCACCTCCATCAGTCTATCAACGAACTGAACGTTCAATAAACCATTCGGCTAGAAGTTCGTTTATTTAATAAACGAAAAATGAACTAAACTTTTTGTTCATTTAGTTAACGAACGAACATGAACACGTCTTGTTTTTTCATCTGTGTTCTTGAACGTTCATTTGAATTCGTTTATGCTCGTTCGTTTGCGTTCATTTATGTTCGTTGATATATATATATATATATTTAAACTTTTAGGCCCACTACAATCCTGTAAAACTAATTTGGCTTTGACAAGGTTCAGTGCAGGTCCTTAAATGCCCCCCCCCCCCCCCCCCCCACAAGTTCATAAACTTATAAATTTGATCGCGGGGGTTTACGATTAATAGGATGCATCAAGCAATTGTTTTATAACAACATTACATGAAAACCTAGAAAACGAACCCGATATGTACATGTGGCTCAGAATTTCCTTAGATATAAAGCAACCCGGACTTAAAACATGATTAAAATAACTTACCCAAACCGGCATGTCAACACCAATGATCTTCTAGCAATTAAACATTATTGCTGCAATCACAAAAAAAAATTGATTCATATTATATGTAAAAACAATGGCAAAACTAAACATTAAATATGAAGCCAGTTTATAGATGGAAAACCGTACCGCGTCAGCAAAAATAAAATCAAGCTCCTTGGTCAAATTCTTTCTTCAGTTCTCCAAAATTTCTTCACTGTATCCACAAACAAACCAGAGAAATTGAGCAATAATTCAAACCCAAATTTATTTAGATTAATTTGGTTTAATTTAGTTTATGCAATCTGTCTTCTGCTTAATACAAATCAACTATACAACGTAGTATATCACTCCAATCAAATTGATTACATCCACAAAAGCAAATCGAATAACAATGGCAAATCAAATTGACAAACCTTGGTGAAGATGCCAACATCACATTCAATTCCAAATTCTCGTTGAAGAACTGATCTGCATGTTATTCAAACATATTCTTAGAAGCACATAAGGCAAGCAAAATAGGAACATATAACAAATTAGGTACAAAATAGAAAGAAAAAGAAGAACATCTTACATGATAATACAGAGGTGCAAGAGCGTAAAAAATGATTACTTGATCTGGAGCCTACCTTCACCAATGCTTCAATCTCAGGTGTCTTTGTCATCGCTCTCATTTTCACCTCCACTTCACACAATTTCATTGAACCTATAAAATACGAATTGGTTTCGTTAGAGAGAGATAGGTTACCGATGAGCATAATAGCCATTCATTATAAAATCAATGGAAACAAAAACCACCTGTCAGGACTTCAATTAAAACTGAAATCAGCTGAATAACCATTCGTGCCTTAATCAAGTGCCAATAACAGCCGACGATAATTCATAAATCAATTAATAGCCTAGATGCTTTAAAGATGAAATTAACTGGGGATGCTAGGGCATTAAAATTACAATTAAAACAAATAATTACATAACGTATATAAAAGAATGTAATACATCTATGCACAATCTATACTAAAAATGCCATTTGAAATAAATTTGAAACTCGAATCATGTTTAAAGTTCTAACTTTCATTAGTTTGACATTTTAAAGTCAACACTTTGACCCCGTAACAAATTTGACGATAAGTCTATTTACATTCTCAAACTTTTAAAAATACCCAGATTTCCCATTTTTGACTCGTAACAAATTTTGACCTAAATGTAGTTAACTTGTACCAAACAATCTATTTACCAACTTTTAACCCATAAAAATCAAATTTAAGTTCCACAAAAAACCCAAAACAATATTTGATAAAAAAAACTAAGAAATTAAATATGATAAACTTTGTTATGTCAGAAAGTAATTGGTATATACTATCACTACATTTCACATATAATTACATAACGTATATGAAAATAGTGTATTGCATCTATGCTTATATATATACCATGTGTACATAGATTGATTTTATTTATATCACAAAATGATTTTTAATGAACTTAACAAAAAAATAGACGTGCAAAAATGTACCTAAGAGAAAATATATCGACTTTTAAGCATATATTAATAATTCAATGATTAAAAAAAGTACTTTATAAAATGAAAGCTTATTCGTGTTTTATTTTTCTTTATATTCTTCTACGATATACACAGTACAATATGTTAACGATAAAATTTGTAATTATATACTTTTCAATATGTGACAAACATGGTTTGTTGTTGATTTTTGAATTTTACAAAGTATTTGAAATATATATTAAAATAATATTTTAATATTTATTTTTGTAAAATATATAGATATAATATAAATAGAATGCAAAAAGGAAAGCGAATAATTATTGATCTATTAGATATATTAGGGTTAATTAATATCTTAGTTTTGGAGGGAAAAAATTGTGAGAATTAACCAAAAGTTGACAAGTGTCAACAATTATTTTACTTTATTATAATATGTATATATATATATATATATATATATATATATATAAACTAGCTTTTGAACCTGTGTATTACACGAGATTTGTCAATTGACCGAAATTTAGGTATTTAATCATACGTAAGTTAGGGGTTTTCTTTTGAATTTATAGATTAATCTAATATTATCACGCAAACTTCAAATGTTACCTATTTCAATTTTACATTTTTCAAAGATTGAAATAATGTTTTAGGATGACACAAAATCAAATATTAATGATTATCTAAACATATTAAAAATGTTTTACATCATCAATACGAATGTAAGTTTAACAGTGTTTTAAAAATTATAAGATTATAAATATTGTATTTGTTCAAAGAAATTTGAAGTACACACATAATTATATATATATATATATATTATAAGCATTAATTATTATTTGATAATAGTTCGTAAATCGTTATTTAACTAATTTAATAATTTATGGTTTGATATTAAACTTAGTATAGATAATCAATAGTTTATATGTTTTTTTTAATCATGATCAAATTTTTTATATCTGATAGTAAAATTAGTTGTAATGGGATAATAAAAGTTAATGTGATTTAATATTTTAAATTACATTAAATACATTTTTTTCATAAGAGTTACAACTAATGAGTCATACCAATTAAACTCATTACCTATGGATAGCATGGATTAAGAAGAGTAGAGATTAAAAAATAGGCGGGAAATTAAAATTATGATTGAATGTGATTATGACACATCATAATCATTATTTTTGAAGTACACACATAATTATATATATATATAGAGAGAGAGCAAGGTTAAAATAAGAAGTTAAGATTTCTTAAGAAGGGTAGGAAATAATCTTGACCATTGGATTAATTATAACACGTAAGGGTAATATTGTCCATAGATGTGTCATTATTTTTGGAATGAATTCAGAAATTATTATCATTTGTGTTGACTTCTCTCTTTCTTTATCAACATAACAACCATCTTTTCCCATCTGCCATATCCCGTTAACCCATCTGACCACCTTCGTTCACTTGCTTGTGACCACTACCACCACCACGCCGCAATACTTTGTTTCTGCAATCACTACAGTAATATCGTTCATCCCGATGGGAGTTTGTGGTGGTAGCAACAATTTTGACATTGACAAATCAAGAAGATTGGCAATCGATGGTGGCACTATGATTGACGTTAGTGGTTGTTGTAGTGTTCGTTAGAGATCTGCAATCGATGGATTTTTGATCTGGTAGAAGTTTCCATGATTAATTGATTTGTGAAATTGGAATTGTGAATCTGTTTGCCAACGTAATTTGGTTTGTTTAATTACTTAATTATTTTCATGTTTTATGTAAAATTATGGATGTGATGAATGAACTGCGAAGAGGCTGCCATGTAAAGAGTAAATTGGCTGAAAAGAAACAATATAATGAAGATTTGAGGTGTTCCCTGTTGTATAAAGTCAAAAAAAATAATAAGGCAACTAAATCATTGTTTATTGTTTCTAATTTGAATTTCCTAATTAATAATTGTTATTTTAGTAAATTAACAATGTATTATTTTTTTTCATGTCATCTTTTTCGAAATATATTTTATTTCACCAGTATGTTAAAAAAAATTCACTAGTTCATGTTTGAAGAGGTCATATAATATTGTTCATACTCATGTATAATTTTGGTTTTTGAAGATATATTGTACAAGACAGCGTGTTTTAGTACTTGGTGTTTTTGGTGTAGTGTTTTAAATTTGGATTAAAAATTGATGTTGATTTTAAATTTAGATTAAAATGTGATCTAAAACACATTGTAATATAGATAATGATGTATTTGATAGTGTTTTAAAATGATAATTATAGAATGATAATGTTTTCAAATATAATATAACACACCGGACGATTATGCCCCTAGAGTGTTATTAAACAAGTATTAATAAACACACAGCCTACAAAACACACTTTCCATCTAGATCATCCGATCATCAAATCTAACGCACCAGATTACTTCTTACACTTCTTAGATACACTTCACTTCTTATCATAACCCCACCCTATATATATATATAATCATACGTAAGTTAGGGGTTTTCTTTTGAATTTATAGATTAACTTAATATTATCACGCAAACTTCAAATGTTACATATTTCAGTTTTACATTTTCCTAAGATTAAAATAATGTTTTAGTACGACACAAAATCAAATATTGATGATTATCTAAACATATTAAAAATGTTTTATATCATAAATACGAATGTAAGTTTAATAGTGTTTTAAAAATTATAAGATTATAAATATTGTATTTATTCAACGAAATTTGAAGTACACACATAATTATATATATATATATATATATATATATATATATATATATATATATAAGCATAAGTTACTAATTATATATGATAATAGTTAGTAAATCGTTATTTAACTAATTTAATAATTTATTGTTTGATATTAAACTTAGTATATATATTCAATAGTTTATATGTTTTTTTAATCATTATCAATATATTAAATTAGTTGTAATGGGATAATAAAAGTTAATGTGATTTAATATATTAAATTACATTAAATACATTTTTTTTCATAAGGGTTACGACTAATGGGTCATACCAATTAAACTCATTACCTATGGATAGCATGGATTAAGGAGAGTAGAAATTAGAAAATAGACGGGAAATTAAAATTATAATTGAATGTGATTATGACACATCATCATTATTTTTGTTTATTAGTATAGGTAGATGATGATAGTTTCAAATATAATGATTAACTAGCTTTTACCCCCCGTATTACATGATTGTTTTACATTATTCATTTATAATATTTATATATATTTCTGGATTCTAATTTTATTTGTTGTAAGCAAGTTAATAATATACTTAGGGTTTGATAATAAAAAGAGTTTCATAAATAAATGAGATGTTATAACCTGGTTTAAAAGCTATCTGGGTTTGATGAGACCCATGACCCACTTATTTTTTATTTTTTATTTAAACTTAAATAAGACTAACATCTGATTAATTATTACATTATTTGATTAGAAAATTTCCCTGAAGAAATCCAAATAAAACCTTTGCCTATACGTTTTTTTCAAACATCCAAACCATCAAACTAAAAACCTAATTTAATGCAAGTTAAAAAGTAAAACACCCAAAAGTTCAAATCAAGGGTTACGATTATAGAATCTTATTTGAATATATTATTCATGTTCATATAGATTAACCAATCTCAATTCATGAGGTTAATACCTTGATTTTAATTATCATATACACAAAGTAATCAACTAATTTAAGTATAACAGTAATCTAACATACCGTATGTAGTTGTAGCTAACTTTCAACTTGTACGTATTGTTGGATGTTGACGAAGATAACTAAAAAAAACTATAATAAATGATGATGTATATATAATGATTTTCTTATGAGTTGTATTATACTTATATTAGGTAAATATACAACCTAGATTAAATAGAGATTTGAATAAACTAATTTAAGATCAAATAAGTTGTTATTATTATTATTATTTTGCTAGAATAATTTTTTTTAAAGTTTTCTTCTAGTAAAAAACTATTATCTATAATGATTTTCTTATGAGTTGTATTATACTTATAATAAGTAAAGATGCAAACTAGATAAAATAGGAATTTGAATTAACTAATTTAAGATACTAAAGTTAATCGAACCAAAAAAGCTGTTAAATTCTAAAAAATAATATCATTATACTTAAAAAAATACTATACCTACAGAGTAAACTCAAAACAATATATGAAACTATGATTCTTGTTCTTAACCTAAAGTAATGCCAATCTAATGAATAAAGCAACACTAAGACCAGTCTAATCATTAAAATAATACTAACCATCCTAATAACAACTAAAGCAGAGTCTAAGAAGAGCATATCAGGATTTCAGATTTACGCAAGGATGCAAATATTATGTTTCGAGAATCTAACCAACCTAATGTTTATGAAATATTGTTTTGCTAGAATCAACTATTTCACATTTTCAGAAATGTGAAATCCAAGTTTAGTTTTCATCAAATAACACCAAATCAACACGGTTACATAAAACGTTGTTTATCAAACACAATAAAAGCAACCAAAAAACACAAATATATGTCAAATTCAACTTAATACACATTCAGCATTAGCATGAATTCGATAAACATCAGGACACTCAACTTAACTTTAAAGATAAAAAAACACATAAGAAAAGAAATTAACTATAATAAAATAATGAGAAATACTAATATTTGCAGCTCTCACGTTGAATAATCAAATCATCAGGATTTTAAGGCTTCTTACACTTGCAATTCCTAAATAAAATACCCAATTTAATCCATTAAAAAGTATTTAATTAACAACCTAAAAGTAATAAGTTAATATGTAAGACCCTGTTACAGATGCCCTACATTGGACGTTGGATTCACTCATAAACACAGTTCTACAAATCAGAGTTAATTAAAACTTTCATGGAATATTAAAACTTTCATTAAACATTCATAACAATTCATAATCTTGTCTTAATCAAACATTCTTGTCTTTCAAATTAAACATCAATTCACAAAAACAACTTGAATCTTCAGATGCCAACCTCTTGTTCTTCTACCACGTGTCCCGCTCAAGCTAGCTGCCGCATTCTACTCACCTGCGTGCATACTAAAAGCCAGCTACGCCGAGTGAGTTCTAGTTAATTATACAACATACCACATATTCATAATTACATACTTTCATACATACTTCATACTTTCGTTTATAATATAATTACTTAGCTTCATACCTTCTTTCTTTCATATTCATACATTACGTTTTAATGAGCATTACGCCTTATAACCTTCGCATATATTATTAGGGTATGCAAACCTGCAACGTTCGTATATATTAGTAGGGTATCCAACCCTACAACCTTCGCATATATTATTAGGGTATGCAACCCCATAACCTTCACATATATTATTAGGGTATGCAACCCTGTAACCTTCGCATATATTATTTGGGTATGCAACCCTGTAACCTTCGCATATATTATTAGGGTATGCAACCCTGTAAACTTTGCATATATTATTAGGGTATGCAACCCCGTAACCTTCCACACCCCTATAACCATCCATAACTTTCTATACACACTTTCCTTAACAATAAGTGCAATATCCAAAGATCGTTCAGGACTATCAAGCATTTATTCATAATATAAACTTACATACTTAACAATATGTGCAATATTCGAAGATCGTTCACGTACTATCAAACATTCATTCATAATATAAACATACATATCACATTCTTCATCAAGACATACACTTACCATTTAAGGTAAGTGTATTAACGTTCATATTGAGTATGCACACAACCCCGAAAACATAGCAAGGAAGTGGGGCTAGAAACTTACCTGGATCCTGATACATTCTCCGTTCAAGGTTATTCCTTTCTTTAACTGAGCTCTGCTAACTGTATATTAATCACGTGTATCAATACTTGTCCTAATCATATTATTCATATTTCAGCCAAAATGGCTAAGTCTGGTATATTATAATGGTCTTGTTTTAGAATACAATTTACTTAGAATATAATTTTACCCTTAAAGACTAATGTATTCGAATATAGGGTATTCCAATACTTTAGTATTCCTTCCTTTCTTTTCTTTTGTAATCATATCTAACCTTTGGTTAATATTTCTCTAGTGTTCGAATGAAAGTTTGAAATGTAATTTGTATATGCACACAGTGTATTCGAGATCCTTAATGTATTCAAATGCACATATGTATTCGAATATATTTATATATATTCGAATGTATGCATGCATTTGAGTCTTCTATTGAATTTTAACCTATATATGTATTCGAGTCCCATCAGTGTATGCGAGTCTTATCAATGTATTCGAATTTCTAAAATGTATTCGAATTTGTACATTTCCTTCGATCTAAGCATTGCATTCGAATAACAGATTGTATTCGAGTATGCTTTTGTATGCTGCCTTGTATTCGATCATCTATTACATACGAACATATCCATTGTATTCGAGTTTAACTTGTAATCGAATGAGCTGTAACAGTTTGGTTCCTTATTCTCATTATTCATACATGTCTCAACATCTAAACCCCTATTATGGTCCTATATCGCCCCATAAACATTTCCCTTACCATTTCGGCTAAGACCTAACCCGTTTATCCATAAAGCTTGGACCTTTATTGGTTTAAAACGTTCTTAGGTTAGATCTAGGGTTTATTTATGAGCCGTATATATCCATGTGTTCGTTAAGTTTATTTTAAACATCAAGTTTGCAACTTTATGAACCATCTACACCTGATCTACTCTAAGGTTAAGTTTCATGGAAAACTGCTCTTAAAAACATAACCTATATATGTAAAGGACATACCTTTATGCGTTTTTAGGCTACGGGTTAGCTTGGTTATGAACTATAATCTTGTATCTTGCTTGAATATCCAAGATTTATCAAGATTTGGCTTGGTTTTGGTCTTGGATTTCTTTCCTTAGCTCACGGCCGTGAATGGAGGTTTGTGTGTGTGTTTGAGTGTTTAGGGAATTATGAAAGATAGAAATGAGGGATTTAGGGTTTTAGGGAGGTAAAAGGGGTTATTTATACCCTCTCAAGCCCATGGACCTAAGGCCCATACTATCCCTTGTTCCATCTTTCCCATCCATGTCCATATTCTTTATCTTATTTAATTATTTAATTAAATATTAACACACGTTTAATTAAACAAACCTTATTTCCTTTTATTTATTATTTTAAAATTTAGGATGTTACAAGTCTTCCCTCCTTACAGAGGTTTCGTCCCCGAAACCTAACTAAATCTGGGTAAAACTTGCGCATCTCCTCTTCAACTTCCCAAGTGGCGTCTGATCCATTTTGATGCTTCCATATCACTTTCACTAAGGGTGTAACCTTGTAACGAAGTTGCTTGTCCTTGCGGTCAACTATCTCTACAGGTTGCTCAATGTAGTTCAGCTGTTCATCAACCTCAATATCTACCAATGGCCCATGGGACGTGTCATCAGCTAGACATTTCCTCAGATGGGAAACATGGAAGGTTGAATGAATTCCTTCTAACTCTTCAGGTGAATCTAGCTTATAAGCCACTTCACCCTCACGATCTATAATCTTAAATGGTCCAATGTACCTCGGACTCAACTTTCCCCTTTTCCTAAAACGGATAATTCCTTTCCAAGGCGAGACGTTGAGCATCACAATGTTGCCAACATTAAACTCAATCGGTCGTCGCCGCTTATCAGCATATGACTTTTGACGGTCTTGAGCAACTTTCATGTTTGCCTTGATCTGATCGAACCTTGTCGAGGTTTCTTGAACTACTTCTAAACTTCCGAGCTCTTTCTGACCAATCTCACCCCAACAGACGGGAGTTCTACAACGTCTTCCATACAAAATTTCGAACGGTGGCATGCCAATACTTGAATGGTAGCTGCTATTATAGGAGAACTCTGCCAGATGCAGGTGATCATCCTAACTCCCTCAAAAGTCTAAAACACAAGCACGTAGCATATCCTCAAGGGTTTGGATCGTCCTTTCTGACTATCCATATATTTGAGGATGATACGTCGTACTGATGTTCAATCTTGTTCCTATAGCTTCATGGAACTTCTTCCAGAATCTCGAAGTAAATAGAGTATCTCTATCAGACACAATCGATAGTGGCACTCCGTGCTTAGACACAACCTCTTTTATGAAAAAAATTGCTAACGTTTCTGACGAGATAGCCTCTCGTATAGCCAGAAAGTGAGCACTTTTGGTCAAACGGTCCACTATCACCCAGATGGTGTCATGATGCTTAGCTGTACGAGGTAGCTTATTTATGAAATCCATGGTGATGTGTTCCCATTTACGTTAAGGTATATATCTCCAAAGGCTGCATCTTCCCATAAGGCTTCTGATGCTCAGCCTTAACTTGTAAACAAGTTAAGCACTTACTGACGTAATCAATCACATCATTTTTCATTACTGGCCACCAGTAGTCTCTTTTCAAATCCTGATGCATCTTGGAGGATCCTGGATGCATCGAGTATCTCGACTTGTGAGCTTCATCAAAGATTCAAACTCGGAGATCCGCATGGCGTGGGATCCACATACGGTCAAACCTAATCTTAATACCATGAATGTTTTCCATCAGTTCGTCTTGTTGCCCTAAAATTCTTTCCTTCTTCATTAGTCCATCATCTGCAAGCACCTCAGACTGTACCTTGATGATTTCCTCAAAGAGATCCGAGCTAACAATCAACTTATACGGCTTCACTGTTGCAATGACTTCCTCATTCTTACGGCTTAGCTCATCAGCGACCACATTAGCAATCCCAGGGTAGTACTTAATATCGCAGTCGTAGTCCTTTATCAATTCTAACCATCTTCTCTGTCTCATATTCAGCTCTTTCTGCTCGAAGAAGTACTTTAAACTCTTATGATCCGTATAAATAGAACACTTAGTACCATACAGATAATGTCTCCATATCTTGAGAGCATGCACTGCTGCTGCTAGCTCTAACTCATGTGTCGGGTAAGTACTCTCGTGAACTTTCAACTGTCTAGACACATAAGCTATCACTTTTCCTCGTTGCATCAACACGTAACCTAACACACGATGCGAAGCATTAGTACAAACAACCAAATCCTCGTCACCATCAGGTAGATCAAGGATTGGAGCTTGCGTGAGTCTTTTCTTTAATTCCTCAAAAGCTTCTTCTTGGAACTTACCCCGACTGAATACTATAGACTCTCGGGTCATACTGGTCAATGGTACGGCTATCTTGAAGAAGCCTTCGATGAATCTCCTATAATAGCCAGCCAACCCTAAGAAGCTTTGTATATCAGTCGGGTTCCGCGGAGTCTTCCAATTTGTTATCGCCTCAATCTTAGCTGGGTCCACAGTAATCCCTTCAGGATTTATCTCGTGACCTAGAAATTGCACTTATCGCAACCAGAATGCACATTTCGAAAAATTAGCATATAGCTTTTCTTCCTTCAGGATCTCCAATACTTCCCTCAGATTCTCGGCATGATTCGACTCGCTCTTTAAATAAATCAATATATCATCAATGAAAATGATAATTAACTTATCCAACATCGGACGACACACCCTATTCATCATATCCATAAATGTTGCAGGAGCATTCGTTAGACCGAATGACATCACGAGGAACTCGTAGTGTCCATACCGCGTCCGAAACGCTGTTTTAGGGATGTCTGCCTCTTTCACCTTTAGCTGGTGATAGCATGATCTGAGGTCTATTCGAGAGAACCCACTTGAACCTTGCAGTTGGTCAAACAAATCATCAATACGTGGCAACGGATATCTATTCTTCACCGTAAGCTTGTTCAACACACTATCTGAGCTTCAAGCTCAGATAACCAATCCATTCCCAAGACTACGTCGAACCCTCCTAAGGTCATCACATACAATGTAATAGGAAACTCACGTTCCTCTAACTATATCTTACAATCCTTAACCATTTCCATTATTTTAAAAGAGGTGTCACTAGCGGTTTCTACTATAAAGGTTTCAGGCACTCGACAACATTTCATTTTAGCTAATTTACTAAATGGTGTGGTTACGAAACTTTTTTTGCACCCGAATCAAACAATACTGGAGGAGAAATACCGTTTACTAGAAACGTACTTGTCACGACATCTGGGATCTGCTTGGCCTTTTCTTGAGTCAGCATGTAGGCTCTAGTCTTTGGCCTAGCTTGAGCACCATCCTTCTTCCCACTTCCTCCAGTTTCACCCTCGATGCATTCCCTAGCAAAGTCACCTGTCTTACTGCACTTGTAACATGCGGACTTTGCAAGTATAATCTGGAGCATAATGCCCCACCTTCCCGCAATTGTAACAAACATTCGTACCAAACTTGCACTCACCAGCATGACTCTTTCCACACATATAACAAACTTCCGAACCCTTAACCCATCTGCACTCACCACCGTGCATCTTTCCGCAGGTCTTACACGACCTCTTCTCCCAAACTCTCGGCTGCTTGTTCTTAGGGTTCCACAACTGAGTATCGGGTCGTTTGGCATGATTGACCCACTTCTTATCCTTATTTTCTTCCACCACAACATCATCCATAGCCAAGTCATCATAAACCATCTCAGCGAGTTCCACTGCTGAGCCAAACGTAGCAGGTTTATATGCCCTGACTAGCGTGCGGATGTTTTGCGGCAATCCTCTTACATAGCACTTAATCCTTTTAGCTTTAGTGTTCACCATGTCAGGCCCAACCTGGACATGCGGTTGAATTCAGTGGTATACTCGCGGTGTGTCATCTTACCCTCCTTCAAGTTTAGAAACTTCATTTCAGCTCCCTCTCCACCTCTGCATCAGCACAGAACCTCTTCATTACCAACTCATTCAGATCGTTCCATCTCAAAGCTTTAATCTCTTCCCAACTCTTACTCTGCTCAATCGACCCCCACCAATACATTGCTTTATCACTGAAGGATTGGGTGGCATAACCCACAGCTTGGTCAGGACGGCATTTGCTAATACGGATAACCTTTTCCATCGCGATTATCCATTGGAGAGTAGAGATTGTGTCTCCCAAACCAGTTAGCTTCGGTGTGTTACAACCTTTGAAGGACTTATAGTTGCACCCACCGCGGCCTTACTTCCTATCATCAACCTTCACTGACTTAACCTCACTCGAGTCACCCTTCTCTCTTTCATCATCTTTTTTACCATTCTCTCCTGACCCTTCAGCAGTTCTTCCATGGCTTCTAGCAGACCCTCCAGGACTCAAATTCTTCACAACAGCAGCTACAGCTTGAACAATGGATGCTTAAACTGTAGGGTCAAGTTGATACCCTTTGTTGTTGCTCGGGTTTCACCCAGCTGCGCTTCCTTTTTCCCTTGTGTTAGAAGCTGATTCTACAGAAGGTTGTCGGACAATACGTTGCCTGCCATGACGTCGAGTGCGAGCTCATGTTCTAACAACTTCCCTAGCTCCAGCCATCGTATACTGGAAGGGAAAATACAAACGTCATCACTCAAGGAACTATTTAGTACAAGGATAGTAAGACCAACAGGTAATAACAGTTGCCAGCTGTGATTAGCTGATCACGTTACTTTCTGTGTCGTATTCAATTCTTTTTATGAGTCTATTTGTGCTAAGTTATACTTTTTAACAATTAATCAATCAGACAATCAATTAATCATATCCCTAACATTCACATATCCTTTCTTTAGCAATTAAGCTAACATCAATATACATTATTATTTAACCATACACTTTACCTTTACTGAGCTTGCTTGAGTGACACAAGGCTATCTTGAACAGGCATCTTCTTTCATTTCTTACTCTAATCCCATTCTCTATTCGAGAATAAGCATGTAGGATGCTTAATTCTCTCTAAATTTTCTCTGATACCAACTTGTAAGGCCCCGTTACCGGTGCCCTACATTGGACGTTGGATTTACTCATAAACACAGTTCTACAAATCAGAGTTAATTAAAACTTTCGCGGAATATTAAAACTTTCATTAAACATTCATAACAATTCATAATCTTGTCTTAATCAAACATTCTTGTCTTTCAAATTAAACATCAATTCATAAAAACAACTTGAATCTTCAGATGCCAACCTCTTAAGCTTCTACCGTGTGTACTGCTCAAGCTAGCTGCCGCAATCTACTCACATGCATGCATACAAAAAGTCAGCTACGCCGAGTGAGTTCTAGTTAATCATACAACATACCACATATTTATAATTACATACTTTCATATATACTTCATACTTTCATACTTTCATTTATAATATACTTACTTACCTTCATACCTTCTTTCTTTCATATTCATACATTACGTTTTTAAGGCATTACACCCTATAACCTTCGCATATATTATTAGGGTATGCAACCCTGCAACCTTCGTATATATTATTAAGGTATGCAACCCTGCAACCTTCGCATATATTATTAGGGTATGCAACCCATTAACCTTCGCTTATATTATTAGGGTATGCAACCCTGTAACCTTCACATATATTATTAGGGTATGCAACCCTGTAACCTTCGCATATATTATCAGGGTATGAAACTCTGTAACCTTCGCATATATTATTAGGGTATGCAACCCCGTAACCTTCCACACCTTTATAATCATCCATAACATTCTATACATACTTTCCTTAACAATACGTGCAATATCCGAAGATCGTTCACGTACTATCAAGCACTCGTTCATAATATAAACTTACATACTTTTCTTAACAATACGTGCAATATCCGAAGATCTTTCACGTACTATCAAGCATTAATTCATAATATAAACATACATATCACATTCTTCATCAAGACATACACTTACCATTTAAGGTAAGTGTATTAACGTTCATATTGAGTATGCACACAGCCTCGAAAACATAACAAGGAAGTGGGGCTAGAAACTCACCTGGATCCAGTTACGTTCTCCGTTTACGGTTATTCCTTTCTTTAACAAAGCTATGCTAACTGTATATTAATCACGTGTATCAATACTTGTCCTAATCATATTATTCATATTTAAGCCAAACCGGCTAAGTCTGGTCTATTCTAATGGTCTTGTTTTAGAATAGAATTTACTTAGAATAAAATTTGACCCTTAAACACTAATGTATTCGAATATAGGGTATTCCAATCCTTTAGTATTCCTTCCTTTCTTTTCTTTTGTAATCATATCTAACCTTTGGTTAATCTTTCTTTCTAGTGTTTGAATGAGAGTTTGAAATGTAATTTGTATATGCACACAGTGTATTCGAGATCCTTAATGTATTCGAATGCACATATGTATTTGAATGTATTTATATATATTCGAATGCATGCATGCATTTGAGTCTTCCATTGAATTCTAACATATATATGTATTCGAGTCCCATCAGTGTATGCGAGTCTTATCAATGTATTCGAATTTCCATAATGTATTCGAATTTTACATTACCTTCGATCTAAGCATTGCATTTGAATAACAAATTGTATTCGAGTATGCTTTTGTATGCGAATGTGTCTTGTATTCGATCATCTATTACATACGAACATATCCATTGTATTTTGGTTTAACTTGTAATCGAATGAGCTGTAACAGTTTGGTTCCTTATTCTCATTATTCATACATATCTCAACATCTAAACACCTATTATGGTCTTATATCGTCCCATAAACATTTCCTTTACCATTTTCGGCTAAGACCTAACCCCTTTATCCATAAATCTTGGACCTTTATTGGTTTAAAACGTTCTTAGGTTAGATCTAGGGTTTACTTATGAGCCGTATATATCCATGAGTTCGTTACACTACTAGAAAAAAGGCTTTTAATGACTCGCATTGTGAGTCATAAATGGGTACATATGACTTGTAAATGTGAGTCATTGATAGCCCAGTCATAAATCAATTATGTCTCGCACTCGTGAGTCATAACTTATGACCTGCATTTTATGACTCGCCTTTATGACTCACATTTTATGACTCACGTTTATGACTTACACTTTAAGACTCTCATTTATGACATACTTTTATGACTGTAATTTATGACATGCAACTTTGCGAGTCATGGTATTATTTTTTTTTAAAAAAAAATTATTTTACTATTTTACTATTATTATTATTGTTATTATTATTATTATTATTATGCATACTAATATTTAAATTAATGACACAATTATACAAAATAAACCTTTCATTTCATTTCTTAATTAAGCATCCTACATCAAAATGTTACAAAAAATATTTGTTTAGTCAATACAAGAAATCATTCTTGGAAAACAAACTGAACCGCATAGCTTGCCCATTCTTCACGAACCGCGTCAAGATCTGCATCCGTGTATACCTCTTTGCCTCCACCAACCTAAGAAGAAAAAAAAGACGTTACAAACTTGGTCGGGTCAAAACATATTCGATCAAAACAAACCAATAAGCCAAAGAGTAAATTACACTTACATTGTTATTGACGAGTATGTCAAGTCCGTCACGAACTATCTCCTTCATGAAGTTTAAGATATAATATCCACATTCTATACTTCCCGGTTGAGTTGGACACTACAGAATAACATATTCAAAGTTACAGATTGTGATTGAATGATAATATAAGATCAGAACAGCCCGCAGATCATAATAACGCTCGCTGACCCGATCTGCACGCGCGCTGATTCAGTTTACGCGCGTGCGCTGATCTAGACTGCGCGCGCGCTGACTCAATTTGCACGCGCGCGCTGATCTGATCATAAAAACGCACAGATCATAGCAGCCCGAGTGCAGATCAGAACAGCGCACGAGCTCGGATCAGATCAGCACGTGCACAGTCAGTTCAAATCTGCGCACGCGTGCAGATTAGTATGCGTGCAGTTCAGATAATATATGATAATAACGCATGCAATTCAATTTCCATTTAAAGAAATTAATTACTCACCTTTTTGTTGACCCAGTTGACTTCGATACGCATGTTGGCTCCCGTTTTTACAGCATACACTATCATTGCGCTACAATATAAATTTTGAAATATATCAATGAATATAATATATAATGTTTCAATAATTTGTATAACTTACGCATTGATAATTTGCCTCAGCTGCGGATTGGCATCGATAAGCCTTAAGGAATCCAGATAATAACAAGTTGTAGTTTTAATGTCTAACATGGCTAACACCCAGCGGTTTCTACAAATTTCAAATACTAAATAAAGTTAAACAACTTAGTTCTATTTATCTACGAACAAGAATTTAAATGAAATTCAATCATGGGATTATAGGGTACTATGATGTTGTCATTGTTATTTCTTTTAGTTAATCGTTCTGCAATTATTTTACTTGAATCATCAATATGTTTGGATCTCAATTTATAAGCATCTTTCATGGTTGCAGTCGTTGTCACAAAACATATTCCACGATCTGGAATCGTTCCATTCTTGATTTGCTCATACAAGTACCTGTAAACGTACAACTACAAAATTAATTAAATAAAATTTGTTTCACAAACGATTCTTTATAAAAAAAAGTTATTCACTTACATCATATATGAAGTAACAACAGAACCACTCAGCCAACCCAATGTAAAAACCACTTCAAAAGATCTTGTCGTGCGTTTAACCCATCCTTTGTCTTGTGAGGCAGACTCAATAACGTCCCATAAACGCTCTCACACACATTTTTTTCTATGTGCATAACATCTAACTAATGACGAACAAGCAGATTCTTCCAATATTCAAGTTCAAAAAATATTTATGTTTATGCCACAGTTTAGTTCCCTCGTCGGGGAGTCTCTTTTTCCTTCTTTGATGTTTTCTCCTTGGACGTATTCTTCTTTGATTCTTTCTTTTTTGATGTTTTCTTCTTTGACGTTTCCTTCTTTGACTTTTTCTTCTTACCCCACCTATTCTTAAACCCCGCAAGATAGTTATAAATGTCTTCACCTAATAATGGATTTTTTATAACATCACTCTCTTGCTGATTGTCGAAATCTTTTTTTCTTTTACGATAAGGATGCTCAAGTGGGAGAAATCATCTATGGCCAAGAAAGCAAACTTTTCTCGACTTTGGCAACCACTGTGAACGAGTATTCTCTGAACATATTGGACAAGCATGATAACCTTTGGTAACACATCGCGAAAGATTACCATATGCGGGAAAGTCATTAATAGTCCAAAGTAATACTGCTCTTAGATTGAAATATTCTTTCTTATAAGCATCAAAAGTCTTACCGCCTGTTTCCCATAACATTTTGAAATCTTCTATCAATGGTGCCAAGTAGACATCAATATTGTTACCAGGTTGGTTTGGTCCTGATATCAATAGAGTCAACATCATGAATTTTCTTGACATGCACAGATAAGAGGGCAAATTATACGTAATTAGGATAACTGGCCAACAGCTATAGATGGAACTTAATGACTTGTGAGGATTAATACCATCAGCGGACAAGGCTAATCTAATGTTTCGATCTTCTTTTCTGAATTCTTTCCATGTGTTGTCAACAAGTTTCCAAGCGGGGGAATCTCGAGGATGAGTTAGCTTACCATTATTTACTTTGCCCCATGCATGCCAAGTTAAGTCATGTGCGATTTCTGGTGACGAAAACATTCTTCTAAATCTAGGTGATGTGTGTATAATGATGCTCTCACAACTAAGCTTTAAATTTATTAAACAAGACTCCTAAAGAAACCACACAAAACCGGCAAGTGTACCGATCACTAATAGTATAGCACTAACGAAGTCCGAGTATCGAACACAAGGATACGTGAAAACGTACTTAATACTTAACCCTAAATAAGACTCACCAAAGAATAATATATTTTTTAAGTGATTTTTATATTATTAACAACTTAACCTAACTTAAATTAACTTAAAAGACTTAAATTAAGAAAACTAGACGAAACTGTGAAAATACGATTTATCAATGAGAAAAACGTCTACCTAGGTAAGAATTCTAAGCTAATGGATTTTAGAATCTCACGACACCGGTATCTAAGGATGATACAACTAAGGTTCACTCAAGAAAGCTAGATCCCTCTCGGTCTCACTAACAAACCCTAACCTACACTTAGTTGATTTTAAGAACAAACCGGGTGATGAATTGTTAAAGTGCTCTAATGTCGACTCTCCTCTCGGTCTCACCGACACACTACCCTAATGGAGACGAATACTACGCAACCAAGGATATAGGAACAATTTAGTTTAACTTAAACTAGGTCAACTAATCGCTCACAAACCCAAACCCGACAAGAACCGAACCCGCTCTCGCGCGATCCTAATCGTAACAAGTAAAAGCTATGAGACGACCCTACTTCCTATCACCTCTCGGTATCTAAGAAGGTGTCTACCCGCTGAATCTAATCAATTAACATACCCAACTAAACCCTACGGTTGTACTTCCCGCAAACAATCTCTAAACACAAAGTAAGGAGTTCAAACAAGCTAAAATCTATCAATCAAAGCAAGAGGTATAAGACTATAATTAAATAAATCACAGCCACTAAACACAACCTAATTCAATATTAAACCAAACTTTCATCAACAATTCAAGTCATGATGATCAAACAATCCATATTACTTACTAAAACCTAACAATTTTATCAAACCTAGGTAGAACTAACAAGTTTAACCTAACATTATTTTTGGACAGCAGCTATACATTAGTTTAAGCATCATATAACTCAAACAAAACATAATTAAACTCATTCAATGATCAAGATCAATCAAGCACAAGTCAATCTTCAATTCAATTGCAAAACAATTCAAGTTAAAGATCAAAATCAACAAGTTATGAGTCTTGGACAATATAACAAAGTTTATGGATGTAATACTCAAGTTTATGGCCGAGTTTCTTGATGAATATGGTCCCTAGCTGCTGTAACAAGTTTTCCTAATCCTCCTTCTTCTTCACTTGGTCACACAAAATGCAAAAACGACTTTCTTTGGAACCCTAGAAGCTGCCGATCGGAAGTTTTTTGGATGGTTGCTGTTTATTTCGGGATTTAGAGGCTGGTCTAGGGTTTTTTTATTGTTAATTAACTTAATATATTATCATGTAAGGCTTTAATCTTGTAGGCTTGGGTCGGACCTTGAGTTTTAGTCTTCAAAATTGATCAAAAACTCCCCTAGAGTCTTCAAACTTTACTCTTTTCTCCATTAAAACTCATAACCTACAATTAATATTCAATCTTTGTAAGATCATGCAAAAACTATCCATAACTCTTATTTATTAAACGAAAAAGCAATTAAATCATGATAAAACGATAAGGAAAGTTAGTGTCTTTTACAACAAATCAAACATCCCCACACTTAAGTCTTTTTCGTCCCTGAAAAAGTCTAATGCAGTTGGATTAGAATCGGAAAATATAGTCTTAAGAACATATAGGTTAATTTTTTAAAGCTTAGAAGAACGCAAAAAACCGCGATCACCGATATTGTTATCCACTTAAACCCATGCCTTAATCTTTACCGGGACAAATAATATCCGACAATAATACTACTCAGTGGTTTACACAATTAAGACCCGCTTATTTTCAGCTTTTACCGGACCAGACCACCCACATTGATTTAAACCTCAAAATTAGCAGAATTAAAACTTCTTTTGCTCTAACTTTTTATGAATAGTTAAGACGATCAAGGGTATTGTTTATTAACCTAAGCTTAAGCATCAAAGTCTACCAAGCAGCCATTAGATACGATTAAGGTTCAATTAATTAATAGCTAGTGTTCCCCACAACATGACATACCCCCGTTATCAAGCAATACCCCGAAACCATCACCATAGGTGAGTATGCAAAATTTCATCTGTAGGGCTTACATGTAGCGTGTCCCTTGTGGTCCATTTCTTAATGGTAATGAGACGCGAGCAAGGGGACCCCACATGGCTAACAGCGTGGATGATCAAGTCTGTAGTGTATTTGTACTTTTGTACTTTTGTGATCATGTTTAAAGACTTATAAGGGTTTTCTCTTTTTGGCTTTATTTTAAATATCCACAACCCCACTTAGGAATTGTGAATACCCAAATGAATAGATTGCATACAGACCCATGGTCTCCGGTCCCGAACCATCCCATCAATACAAGATTTAAGGTTATAAAACCATACTCCAATGAGGTGTAAAACACTAAACTAGCAGTTTAAGATTTATATCACAGGCTACACAGCATACTCTAACGTTAAACCTACCCAAGCATCATATGATAACGTATTCAAATTTTTAAAACTCATGATATTTCCACTTTTTCATACCAAAATTTGAGGCTTGAGTATTGCCTGACCTTTCATTACTTATCTTCCATGGACAAAACGCTTTACCCATAAAAGATTTCCGTTTTAACCATTTTATCAAATTTACCCTTTCATTTTCAAGGCTGAGCCTACCGACACATCCCAAGTTAAGTGCTTTTTATTTTATTTATCTCATTTATTAGTAGTTTGAAAAACCGATTTCCGATAAATATCATCATCTCCCACTTTAACGTAAAAAGAAAACTAAATTCAAGGGACATTTTAAAAAAATTTTTAACATAAACATTCTTTTATTTTTCTTAAAAATGAAAACGTCAATTCCCCATCCCCACATTTAAATTTCACATTGTCCTCAATGTGAGACAAGGAAAAGACAAAACTAAACATAAAGAAAAATAAAATGGAACAGACTCCCCTGGCATATGTGATCATGCAAGTGTGCGGTGAATCATGTTCCTCGCCCTCCTATTTGAACGCAAGCTTAAAACTCCGGTGCTCTCTATCAAGCTATCACTAACGAACGAAAACGGCAATCCTTAGGCAAATTGCATCCCCACACTTGTTTAAAACTCCAGCTCAAAAACCGTCATGAAGAAGCCAAGGAATAACTTGCAAGTAAGAGAAGAAACACCCGGCAAAACTCGGAAATAAAAATAAAATGAAAATAAAATAATAAGAAAAGATATTACCGGGTTGTCTCCTGGGAAGCGCTAAGTTTATTGAATAGTCTTCAGCCGGACTCGCTCCCGAAACCTCAATCACGGGGCTTCTCCTTTATCCTCTTCCCATCGATGCTCCTCAATAGTCTCCTCTTACAATTGGTTGGGAAGAAACCAATTGCACAACTCTCATGGGCCCGACCATATGAATTAAACTCGACCCGACAACTCTCAGACTCCCCAAAAAATGATCCCCTAAAGTGAAACGGGAGTGACGAGCTCTTCTGCACACCATGATCTCTGAGCCTAGATATCCTCCTTATTCTTTTAGCCAACCTTCTAAACCTCAACACGTCTCGAATGGAGATTGAGTACGGTTCATGTTTTGGTTTTTCACATTCAAAGTTCAATGGTGGAAAGACTGTTTCACCAACCACCTCATGGCTCTCCTCACAAGGCTCATTCTTGATCCCCGCACTTGGCTCGTTATACAATAGATCCTCAAGCAACTTCAAATCGCCAAGTGGGTCAAACTCTCCTTCATCCATAATGGTAAAATCCATAGACTCTTCGCCAAACTCATCCTTAAATTCTTCCTCCCAAGAGGGAACATACTCCTCTACTCTTTGTTCCTCCATTCCATTATCTTCAATCTCACTCAGGGTTTCAAAGAAAGGTGGATTCAAAGGTGGAATATACTCCAAATCCTTTCTAATGCCAAATAATACATCATCCATTATTGATTCCAATTATGGGGTGGGCTCTAATATATTTCCCGATAAGTCTTTATACCCTAAGAAGTTCCCCTTTGATCATATGCAAATTGGTATGGAGGAGGCTTTGCCATAAGTAATTCCCATGGAGCTTTCCGTGCCTCGACTTCTATCCTCCTTCGCTCATAAGCATCATGTACCCAGTGATCTCCGCCACATAATTTGCACCAGGGCGTTCCAACGTGTCGTCCGAACATATTTCCTTTAAAGAACACTCAAAAGAAAAGGATCACGGGCACCAGATAAAAATAGAATATAAAATAATTAAAATAAAATTAAACTAAAACTAAACTAATTAAAATAACTAATCTAATCTAATATACGAAAATACAATAGGTAAATCCTAACTCGGTTCGTTCTCAATGCGCCTCTAACCGTGTCCCCGGCAACGGCGCCAAAAACCTGATGTGTGTATATGATGCTCTCACAACTAAGCTTTAAATTTATTAAACAAGACTCCTAAAGAAACCACACAAAACCGGCAAGTGTACCGATCACTAATAGTATAGCACTAATGAAGTCCGAGTATCGAACACAAGGACACGTGAAAACGTACTTAATACTTAACCCTAAATAAGACTCACCTAAGTAATATATTTTTTAAGTGATTTTTATATTATTAACAACTTAACCTAACTTAAATTAACTTAAAAGACTTAAATTAAGAAAACCAGACGAAACTGTGAAAATACGATTTATCAATGAGAAAAACGTCTACCTAGGTAAGAATCCTATTGAATGTATAATAAGCTAATGGATTTTAGAATCTCACGACACCGGTATCTAATGATGATATAATTAAGGTTCACTCAAGAAAGCTAGATCCCTCTCGGTCTCACTAACAAACCCTAACCTACACTTAGTTGATTTTAAGAACAAACCGGGTGATGAATTGTTAAAGTGCTCTAATGTCAACTCTCCTCTCGGTCTCACCGACACACTACCCTAATGGAGACGAATACTACGCAACCAAGGATAGAGGAACAATTTAGTTTAACTTAAACTAGGTCAACTAATCGCTCACAAACCCAAACCCGACAAGAACCGAACCCGCTCTCGCGCGATCCTAATCGTAACAAGTAAAAGCTATGAGACGACCCTACTTCCTATCACCTCTCGGTCTCTAAAAAGGTGTCTACCCGCTGAATCTAATCAATTAACATACCCAACTAAACCCTACGGTTGTACTTCCCGCAAACAATCTCTAAACACAAAGTAAGGAGTTCAAACAAGCTAAAATCAATCAATCAATCAAAGCAAGAGGTATAAGACTATAATTAAATAAATCACAGCCACTAAACACAACCTAATTCAATATTAAACCAAACTTTCATCAACAATTCAAGTCATGATGATCAAACAATCCATATTACTTACTAAAACCTAACAATTTTCATCAAACCTAGGTAGAACTAACAAGTTTAACATAACATTATTTTTGGACAGCAGCTATACATTAGTTTAAGCATCATATAACTCAACCAAAACATAATTAAACTCATTCAATGATCAAGATCAATCAAGCACAAGTCAATCTTTAATTCAATTGCAAAACAATTCAAGTTAAATATCAAAATCAACAAGTTATGAGTCTTGGACAATATAACAAAGTTTATGGATGTAATACTCAAGATTATGGCTTAGTTTCTTGATGAATATGGTCCCTAGCTGATGTAACAAGTTTTCCTAAGCCTCCTTCTTCTTCACTTGGTCACACAAGATGCAAAAACGACTTTCTTTGGAACCCTAGAAGCTGCCGATCTGAAGTTTTTTTGATGGTTGCTGCTGATTTCGGGATTTAGAGGCTGGTCTAGGGTTTTTTTCTTGTTAATTAACTTAATATATTATCATGTAAGGCTTTAATCTTGTGAGCTTGGGTCGGGCCTTGCGTTTTAGTCTTCAAAATTGATCAAAAAGGCCCCTAGAGTTTTCAAACTTTACTCTTTTCTCCATTAAAACTCATAACCTACAATTAATATTAAATCTTTGTAAGATCATGCAAAAACTATCCATAAATCTTATTTATTAAATGAAAAAGAAATTAAATCATGATAAGACGATAAGGAAAGTAAGTGTGTTTTACAACACATCACTAGGGATGGGAGGAAAATACCACAAAACTTTTGAAGGCACGTTCTTGGTATCCTCCTTCCTACAGGATGAACCACAAGTTGGACACTGAGAAGCATCCTTATGCTCTTTCCTGAATAGAACACAGTCGTTATCACATGCATGAATCTTTTCATATTGTAGACCTACTCCTTTTAGCAACTTTTTGGCCTCATAATTCGAGCTAGGGATTGTATTATCTAATGGTAAGACATCTTTTAAGGCACCCAACAATGCCTGAAAACTACCAACAGACTAACCATATTGACCCTTCAGATTTTGGAATTTCAATAATCCACTAAGTGCATTATACTTTGACCCTACGTAAAGTGTCTTATCACATTCTTCAAGAAGTGAATTCAATGAATCAGGTTCTTCGTCAGCGTATGCGAACACACCATGTAAAATTTCCTTTGTATAATTATAATCACTTGTATAATTATAATCAAAGTCGGATGGCCTAGACTTATCATGAAGTTTTTCTCCATGGGAATACCAAACCTTATACTTTTCGTTGAAGCCGTGGGCAAACAGATGACAACGAACTGTATCAATAGGGTGGTGACACAAATTGATACAGTTTATACAAGGACATGGTATAACATTTGATTTTGGAATATTGCTTTGCGCAAACTCTAAAAAGCCGTCCACCCCTTTCTCATATGCATTTGATAATCTATCAAACGAGATCCAAGATTTATCGATCTCCATTTGTTTCTACTTTGACACCATGACAGAAAATAAATCAAAATTTATACTTGAATGAAATTTTTTTACATAGTCACTATTGTGTCAATAGAGTTAATGTTAACAATATACCTACAATCACAACATTTAACGTATTGTTCGGGTTCGGCTAGTTTACACATATACAAACCTATAAACAATTAAATATACAATGTGTTTAAAAAAACTACCATGTAAAATCCACCCAAAATCACAAAAATTAACACATATACTGTCACACCCCCATCTTGGGCCTAGGAGTGCGACTCGACAGTTGGTACCACATTTGTAAATATATCAGTGTTACGGGTTAGTGCGGAAGACTTTATAAAACATGTGGATTTAAAGTTAAGATATTTACATTACAAAAGTCGAGACAAAAGTCTCATTTAGATTTACTTGATTATAAGTTTAGCAAAAACATCATATTTTAATATTTAAAACAAAAATATCCGAGCCATCGGATTCTTGAGCCCTTCGTCCTTCAAGCTCTAATCTTGGTTACCTGCAAAATGTTATAAAATACGTCAGCAACGAATGCTGGTGAATATGCTGACGCAAAAATATTTTCTTTTACTTTGTTACCCCTTGAGGGTTACGCAAGCCACTGCCCATCTTGGCTTAGGAATAACAAAGTTAAAACAACATCATTATAAACTCGAGTTTCTACACTAGGTCACCCCAGCAAAACACCGCATCGTTTCGACGTACTTAGGTACCATAAATATACACAAGGTCATTCTCACTCGAACATACTTTGGTTCGGCCCATCGTGGCTGGAGGTTGTGACCAGGCGTGGTGCGATGTGCCCACCGTATTTAACCACATATGTAAGGATTCAGACAAACGTATACTACAACCTGAGGGCTAGGCTTTTACTCTTATTCATAATGTTTTTAGAGACACTTAGTCTCATGTAAAGTTTTACACATAACACATTTATTTGTTTGAAAACAAGTTTGGAAAAGTGGGGTGTATTCACCTTTGATCGGGATCGGTTTCCAACACCGTCCTTGAGTTCTCTTTCTTGCTATCTCGCACCTATAGTACGAGTATAACCTTTCGTTAGTCGGATATACAATCCGGCTTAAGACATTTAGTCTTTATTTTACCTCGATGAACCTTTAGTCCATTTCTCAATTACTTGAAAACCTTTAGTTTAAAAGTATTGTTTATAAACCTTTAGTTTATTATAACAAAATCCTTACATTTCTTCTTCTTTAAGAAAGGTATTCTTTTTATTATTTAAGAATAATCATTAAACTTAAATAATATTTATAACAAAGAATTATATATATATATATATATATATATATATCATACATATATATATATATGTATATACTTTTTATTTCTCTTTCTTTTCTTTTCTTTGTTATTTGTTTTCTTTATATAATCATCGAGTATAATTTCGACATAGGGCATTAAGCCTTTATAATTATTTATGATTATTTAAGTCGGGCATTACACTTACCTTTACTCGGCTTATAAATCTCTAGACACTCGAGCAGCACTTCTACGCCGCTTGATCTTTTTTAACACTCGCTTTGATCGCCACTTCACTTCGGCACACTTCTCGAGGCACCAACACTTCACGACACGTACTTTGAAGTGATCGTCGGGACGTCGGTACGAGATCACCTTCTTGATATACTCGTCGTCAGAAAATGGTACGCTTATCGAGGTAGGGCACGGAAAACGAGGATTTGGGCACGTTTATCGAGATGGATCGAAGGCACGATTTTCGAGGTGTAGTGAGATGTTTAAAGAGAGAGTAGAGTGTGATTTTTGGTGTGAAATTGTGAATTCCCGGACCTGCTATTTATAGGCAAAAATTTGGATCCCATCGCGGTACGCGATGGGTCCTTGGGCTGGCCTATCGCGTAGCGCGATATATGCCTGATGAATCACGCAGTAGACTTGCCACGTGGCGACACGTGGCAGGCAATACGCCGTGTGGCGACACGTGGTGGACGTGTTTCCACGTGGCGGCAGACGGTGCCACCGTGTGCCACGTGACACACGTGTCCCAACCTGTCAGACCACGTCATCGCGTATCGCGATGACGTTGGTTCAACAGCGGTCGCGTATCGCCATTGACCCCTTCCAGAAGCTTTGACCAAGCCCCATCGTGGTACGCGATGGGCTTGTCTTTTGTCCCGTCGCGTATCGCGATAGTACAAGAAAACAGAATTTACATTTTCAACCTTGGAGTTTGGAATTTGGCAAAATTGATCCCTATACTTTGGAAAGTTGACACTTTTGGCTCAAAATTCCCATGATGTTACATCCTCCCCACCTTTAATAAATCTCATCCTCGAGATTGCTTCACGAGAAAAAGTGGGGGTATTTCCTTCTCATTTCTGATTCGAGTTCCCATGTATACTCGGGTCCTCTTCGTGAATCCCATTTCACTTTTACTATTTTTAGTGTTCTTCTTTTTGAGTTTCTTTAGTTTTGAATCTTCGATTTGAATTGGTTTTTCAATGAATTTTAAATTCTCGTTTATTTCCACATCTTTTAAAGACATCGAGAGAGATTCATAAGCTAAACATTTACGCAGATTCGAGATATGGAATACATCGTGTATCCCTTGCATTTCCTCGGGTAGTCGCAATCGGTAAGCGACGGTACCAATTCATTCAAGTACCTCAAAGGGTTCAATGAATCGAGGACTTAACTTTCCTTTCTTGCCGAAGCGGACTACGCCTTTCCATGGCGAAACTTTCAAAAGAACTTTATCACCGACACTAAACTCTAATGGCTTACGACGAACATCGGCGTAACTCTTTTGGTGATCACGTGCCGTTTTAAGTCGTTCACGGATTTGAATGACTTTGTCGGTGGTTTCTTGGACTATTTCGGGTCCAGATAATTGATTATCTCCGGTTTCAGACCAGCACACAGGCGTCCTACATTTTCGGCCATATAACACCTCGAATGGTGCGGCTTGAATGCTCCTGTGATAACTATTGTTATACGAAAATTCCATTAGGGGTAAGTGGTCATCCCAGCTTCCACCTAAGTCTATCACACAAGCTCGGAGCATATCTTCCAACGTTTGAATTATCCTTTCGCTTTACCCATCAGTTTGTGGGTGATAGACGGTGCTAAGGTTTAATTTCGTACCAAGCGCTTGTTGGAAGCTATTCCAAAAATGAGACGTGAAACGACTGTCATGGTCAGAAATTATGGACAATGGTACTCCGTGCAAAGCGACGATGTTGTTAACATAGATACGAGCTAGTTTGTCCATTGAGTACGACTTATTGATAGGTATGAAATGTGCGGACTTTGTTAAACGGTCCACAATCACCCATATAGCATTATATTGTCGAGTCGTTTTAGGGAGTTTGGTAATGAAATCCATAGTAATCAACTCCCACTTCCATACGGGAAGTTCGGGTTGCTGGAGCAGTCCCGAAGGCTTTTGGTGTTCAGCCTTGACTTTCAAACAAGTAAGACATTTCGCAACATGCGAAGCGACATCCCTTTTCATTCCATTCCACCAATATTTTGCTTTAAGATTATGGTACATTTTGTCGCTTCCGGGATGCATCGTATATTTTGACCTATGAGCTTCATTCAAGATTTTCTCACGCAAGTCCCCAACGATTGATAACCAAATTCTATTTCCATGTCTAAGGATACCATCGTCACCTTTGATCAACGAGTCAATGGTGTCGTTACGTTTTTCGTCGGAAATTTGGTTTTCATTAATAGCTTGAGTTTGTGTGGATTTGATTTTCTCAAAGAGATCGACTTGTAATTCTAGTCTCAACGCTTGGACTCTTTTTGGCTTTTCGTGCTCTTTACGACTTAAGGCATCAGCCACAACGTTGGCTTTACCTTCATGATAAACTATTTCGCAGTCATAGTCTTTGAGAGTCTCCATCCAGCGTCGTTGGCGCATGTTGAGCTCCTTTTGATCAAAGATGTGCTTTAAGCTCTTATGATCAGTGTACACGTTAAATCTTACTCCATAGAGATAGTGCCTCCATATCTTAAGTGCGAAGATTATGGCGCCTAACTCTAGATCGTGAGTTGTATAGTTCTTTTCGTGTACTTTGAGTTGACGAGAGGCGTAAGCGATAACTTTCTTGCGTTGCATTAGTACACATCCCAGGCCGGAATAAGACGCATCGCAAAAGACAACGAAATCTTCAATACCTTCTGGAAAGGCCAGTATAGGAGCTTGGGTAAGCTTTTGTCTAAGTATATTGAACGCCTCTTGTTGCTTTGTTCCCCATTCATACTTGATATTCTTTCGAGTTAAGGAAGTGAGGGGGACAGCGATTCGAGAAAAGTTTTCGATGAACCTTCGATAATAGCCGGCCAATCCCAAGAAGCTTCGAATCTCGGTTGGCGACTTTGGGATCTCCCACTTAGAGATGGCTTCAATCTTAGCGGGGTCTACTTGAATACCATTGACGTTGATGATATGACCAAGAAATTGCACCTCGTGCAACCAGAATTCGCATTTCAAGAACTTGGCGTACAATTTCTCGGTCCTAAGAATTTCAAGTAACGTTCGAAGGTGATTTTCATGATCGGCCTTAGACTTAGAATAAATTAATATGTCGTCGATGAATACGATCACAAATTTATCTAAGTAAGACTTACAAATACGATTCATAATGTCCATGAACGCAGCCGGCGCATAAGTAAGTCCAAATGGTATAACGGTGAACTCATAATGGTCGTACCTTGTTCGAAACGCGGTTTAAGGAATATCTTTGGATTGAACCTTGAGTTGGTGATAGCCGGAGCGAAGATCAATTTTGGAAAAGAAGCTAGCACCTTGAAGTTGGTCAAAAAGATCGTTGATTCGGGGAAGTGGATATCGATTCTTGATTGTAACTTTTTTGAGAGCTCGGTAATCGATGCACATTCGCATGGATCCATCCTTTTTCTTGACAAAATGTACCGGCGCTCCCCATGGTGATGAACTTGGTCATATGAATCCTTTCTCGAGAAGCTCGTCAAGTTTCTTCAATTCTTTCGTCTCGATTGGTGCAAGGCGATACGGAGCTTTATCGATCGGAGTAGTTCCAGGAATAAGATCGATCCTAAATTCTACTTCACGATCGGGAGGAATGCCGGAAAGTTCATCAGGAAAGACATCGGCAAAGTCGGAAACAATAGGAACGCCCTTGATTTCTTTGGGTTTTGATTCCTCGGTGACGTAGGCCATGAATGCTAAGCATCCTTGATTTAAACATTTGTTAGCCCTTATCATAGATATTAGGCTAACTTGGCCAGCGTCTTTATCCCCTTCAATCCGAATAGTTCGTTTGTCCGGGGATTGAAGTTCAATGGTCTTGCTATTACAAAGGATACGGGCATGGTTTTCGGATAACCAATCCATACCCAACACAACATCAAAACCAGCAAGAGTCATATGTAGCAATTGAATAGGTAAAACGTAACCAGCTAATAAGATTTTTCCGTTTTCTAGAGCTTCGGAGATTTTAATAATTTCGCCATTAGCGGTCTCGACGCTTAGAGTTTTACTAAGTTTGACTAAAGGTTCGTTTAATAGACTACAGAATTTATAATCTATAAAACTTAAATTGGCTCCTGAATCAAACAAGACTCTAGCATAGGCATTGTTATCAAGGAACGTACCGGTAATGGTTTCCGGCATGTCGGCCGCTTTCTTAGTATCCAAGACGAAGACTCTTGCGTTGCCCTTCTTGGGCTCGTTCTTTTGACCGCTACCACCCGCACCACCAGTCGCGGGCTTATTCTTGGGACACTCGAAACTAAGATGTCCCATCTCCTTGCAGTTGTAGCAGGTTATCTTCCAACAATCGGCCGTGGCATGGCCGGGTTTTTGACACGATTCACAAAGTCGTGGAGTTAAGTGGCATCGACCCCTATGGTATTTCTTGCAAATTTTGCATTGTGGGATGCCGGGGTTGAAGCCAGACCTTTGTTGGTCAACTCCTTTACCCTTGAAACGGGTATTTCCTTCCTACTTCGGGTCTTGTGTCGTCGCGACCCTCCTGTCCTCTTCTTTATTGCGGATCATTCCGCCCATCAAATACCCAGCCAACTCCATCGCGGAGTCAGCGGTTTATGGAAAGTGTGACCTCACCATGTCACGAATCTCTCGTGTTAGTCCCCAAATGTAACGTGTAACTTTGCTGGATTCCGGGGTAACCAGTTGGGGAACCAAACGACAGTATTCGTGGAATTTTATATTATACTCACGAAGGCTCGTTCTGACAACCTTGTGAGATAGAAATTTGGTTTGAATCTGGTCCGTTTCATGCATCGGACAGAATTTCGACATCAGCAACTCCTTAACTCGTTCCATGACATGTTGTACATAACCTCCCTTCCTCTACTCATTATCAAAGTATTCCACCATTCTAAAGCCTCGCCTTCAAACATCAGGGCAGATTATTGAATCTTTTATATTTCCGAACACTTGCTCATAATCACGATTGTCTCCATCTCTTCAAGCCACCTAACGGCCGTGATGGCTCCCTTATCACCGTGGAATTCTTTCGGCCCGTAGTACTTGAAGTCTTTGAACGAACATCCACCTATGTTGAGCCTTTTGAATTCTTGACGAACGCCACAGTCAGTGTTTGATTCATGAACACTTTCCTCCCTATGCGAAGGTCTAGATCGAGGTTTTTAGAAAAAGATTTTCGGGAAGGATTAGCCGAGTGAGAATGTTTTGTTTGTCTAGATTGAGATCTAGCCATGGATTCTTCCCTAACTGCATCTTTAATCATCTTTTGAATTCGGTCCATAAATTTTTCGTGAATTGGACCTTCTTGTTCGTTTTCGGATCCATTTCCTTTTTTTCTTTTTGGTTTTCGGCTTCCTTTCGAGAAGCCACAAAGTTATTACTTTGTTGAGACATATTATCTTTGCTTTTTATTCTTTTATATCTGAAATTTAACGAATGTTCTTTATTAAACGCACATTTTATTTCAACATTTGTATATACCATACAAGGTATATACAAGGATTATTACAACACCATATATATACATTCATACTCGATGTATATATATTTTTATCCATACATCACTTAACATATTACACACAAACTAGATTACACACATACACTTCATCTCTTGAAACACGCCATCACCACCATCATCTCAGTCCTTTAAAAACTTCTTAACAACCCTCGTTAGTTTGTTGCATTTGTGAAGAAGCTTCTCTCCCATCTTCTTCTTTTTCTTCCCTTCCTCAACCACCTTCTTTTTCCAATCATCAGTCTCGTGTAAAGCGCTATCCAGGTGTTCTTCATATGATTGCGGGATAACGTCGGGTATCCATATTGTGGAGGTGGTTCGCGGTAACCAAATGTCACCATCTCATAGTGATTCCTCGGTTCAAGATACGGGACCTCAGTCATGTCAGATGCTAGGTAGAAGAAAGTCTTAGCAGCTTTGTTTTGCTCGCGAATCTCGTTGGCTTGTTCTTCTTCAGTTGGAATTACACCTTGGAACGGTGGGAAGCTTGACGAAGCTTGGTTCATGATCTTCTCAAGATACTGAACATACGGATCTACGGAACTGTAGCTTGGGTTGTGGGAAGTGAGTGATCCATCTATGGATGTTGATATCTCGTTAGGATTATCGCGATGCTCTTCTTCCGATTCGGACTCTTCTACAGGATCCTCCTCTTCCTCGGGGTCCTCTTCTTCTTCCTCCATAGGTTCTTCCTCCTCTTCCATATATTGGGTGGTCTCGTTGATCATTGCGGGCATTTTAAAACTCTCGTAAGGCATCGTCACCCTCATTCTTGGTTTGCGGAATGATCCTTCGCCATGGTTGGGTCGTGACTGGACTTCGTTCATGGTGGTGCTTCCAGTAAGCCACCTTCGTGTGTCAGAGTGGCACTGTATCCAGTCAGAGGATGGGGATCTTGGTTCTTCATTTATTGGTCGGTTTGAAAAGAATGCATAGGATGGGTGTGCATTTGGGAAATATCCGGTGGGAAAGTATTGCGGGATCTCCGATGGTTGGTAAGTAGGGATCTCCGATGGGTGGTACGTCGGTATTTCAGATGGATGATATATAGGCATTGTGGGTGGATGATAGCTCGAGTGTCTTGATGGTTCGATTCTTTGTGGTGGTGGACTATCGGGTAACTTAATTGGGCATTGCTCAGTCCCGGGGAAGTATATTGGTTTGGGACGTTCAATGTATTGCTCTCGGCTGAAGAAAGCCTCAAAGTAATCTTCACTCATGACGTCTTTTGGGAACTTGTAGTGTTTTCTTGCTCTTCTTGCTTCACGGTCATAATACTCCATTAATTTTTCATAAGACATCTTGATGGGTGGTTTAGAATGTAGAGAGGGAAAGAAAGGGTTACCAGCCAATCTTATCCCTATTCAAATAAACAAGCAAGATATTTTTACTATGCTTGGATCGAAGCTTGGGTATTGTTTTATGATACACAATTCACTAAGATCGATGGCTCTGCTACCAACCTGTCACACCCCCATCTTGGGCCTAGGAGTGCGACTCGACAGTTGGTACCACATTTGTAAATATATCAGAGTTACGGGTTAGTGCGGATGACTTTATAAAACATGTGGATTTAAAGTTAAGATATTTACATTACAAAAGTCAAGAAAAAAGTCTCGTTTAGATTTACTTGTTTATAAGTTTAGCAAAAACATCATATTTTAAAATTTAAAACAAAAATATACGAGCCATCTGATTCTTGAGCCCTTCGTCCTTCAAGCTCTAATCTTGGTTACCTGCAAAATTTTAGAAAATACGTCAGCAATGAATGCTGGTGAATATGCTGACGCAAAAATATTTTCTTTTACTTTGTTACCCCTCGAGGGTTACGCAAGCCTCGGCCCATCTTGGCTTAGGAATAACAAAGTTAAAACAACATCATTATAAACTCGAGTCTCTACACTAGGTCACCCCAGCAAAACACCGCAGCGTTTCGACGTACTTAGGTACCATAAATATACACAAGGTCATTCTCACTCGAACATGCTTTGGTTCGGCCCATCGTGGCTGGAGGTCTTGACCAGGCGTGGTGCGATGTGCCCACCGCATTTAACCACATATGTTAGGATCCAGACAAACATATACTACAGCCTGAGGGCTAGGCTTTTACTCTTATTCATAATGTTTTTAGAGACACTTAGTCTCATGTAAAGTTTTATACATAACACATTTATTTGTTTGAAAACAAGTTTGTAAAAGTGGGGCATATTCACCTTTGATCGGGATCGGTTTCCAACACCGTCCTTGAGTTCTCTTTCTTGCTATCTCGCACCTATAGTACGAGTATAACCTTCATTAGTCGGATATACAATTCGGCTTAAGACCTTTAGTCTTTATTTTACCTCGATGAATCTTTAGTCCATTTCTCAATTACTTGAAAACCTTTAGTTTAAAAGTATTGTTTATAAATCTTTAGTTTACTATAACAAAAACCTTACGTTTCTTCTTCTTTAAGAAACGTATTCTTTTTATTATTTAAGAATACTCATTAAACTTAAATAATATTTATAACAAAGAATTATATATATATATATATATACTTTTTATTTCTCTTTCTTTTCTTTTCTTTGTTATTTGTTTTCTTTTTATAATCATCGAGTATAATTCCGAATTAGGTAATTAAGCCTTTATAATATTTTATTATTATTTTAGTCGGGCATTACACTTACCTTTACTTGGCGTATAAATCTCTAGACACTCGAGCAGCACTTCTACGCCGCTTGGTCTTTTCTAACACTCGCTTTGATCGCCACTTCACTTCGGCACGCTTCTCGAGGCACCAACACTTCACGGCACGTACTTTGAAGTGATCGTCGGGACGTCGGTACGGGATCACCTTCTTGATATACTCGTCGTCGGAAAATGGTACGCTTATCGAGGTAGGGCACGGAAAACGAGGATTTGGGCACGTTTATCGAGATGGATCGAAGGCACGATTTTCGAGGTGTAGTGAGATGTTTAGAGAGAGAGTAGAATGTGAATTTTGGTGTGAAATTGTGAATGTCTGGACCTGCTATTTATAGGCAAAAATTTGGATCCCATCGCGGTACGCGATGGGTCCTTGGGCTGGCCTATCGCGTAGCGCAATATAAGCCTGATGAATCACGAAGTAGACATGTCACGTGGCGACACGTGGCAGGCGTTACGCCGCGTGGCGACACGTGGTGGACGTGTTGCCACGTGGTGACACGTGGCGGCAGACGGTGCCACCGTGTGCCACGTGACACACGTGTCACAACATGTCAGACCACGTCATCGCGTATCGCGATGATGTTGGTTCAACAGCGGTCGCGTATCGCCATTGACCCCTTCCAGAAGCTTTGACCAAGCCCCATCATGGTACGCGATGGGCTTGTGTTTTGTCCCATCGCGTATCACGATAGGACAAGAAAACAGAATTTACATTTTCAACCTTGGAGTCTGAAATTTGGCAGAATTGATCCCTATACTTTGGAAAGTTGACACTTTTGGCTCAAATTCCCGTGATGTTACACATACATACAAATCTGTTCATATTAAGTGCAAATCTACATACACACATAAAAATAACTTTTAATTAAACCAGCTAACACGAAATTATTATATTAACAAAAACATAGTGTTAACAGTTAACATAATATCATGTTATAATATATCGCGTATTAGAATTGAACTATTATAACAATGTCATGTGTCTCAAATCTATATACGGTTTCCTACTAACAATTTAGAACGAATATTTTAGGGTTTTAACTGAACGTAAGATATACCTGTTTAGGCAATTCTCAACTGAATGGTGGCGCAACATCGAGGAAGTGCAGCGGCGAGGAGGTGCGGCGGCGGAGATGGTCTGGTGGTGATGCCGAGGAACGGTGGTGGTCTAGTGGGTGGCTCCAGGAGGTTTACGGTGGTGTTCTGGTGTCTTATAGAGTCATGGTGGTGGTATGGTGTTTTAGAGGTCTTGTGAGGGAAAAATGGGAGGGAGAAATGGGTGATTGAAACACTAAAGGGTTTTGAAATGGGTGAAGGGTTTTGATACGGGTCGGTCAGATGGGTGAAGGGTTTTGTTTGGTTGATTAACAAATTTTCTTTTATTTAATCTTTATTTTATGACTAATGTTTAATGACTCGCGAAAATGAGAGTCATAAATATTTGTTTGTTTCATTTTATGACTCATGCTTAATGACTCGCAAAACAGTGAGTCATAAATCTTCTAATATTTAGAAAACATGACTCTTTTTCTACGACACACGTCTTTGCGAGTCATAAATATCCGCGAGTCATAAATTGTTAGTCATTAAAAGCTATTTTTCTAGTAGGGTTAAGTCCATTTTAAACATCAAGTTTGCAACTTTATAAACCATCTACACCCGATCTATTCTAAGGCTAGGTTTCATGGCAAACCGTTCTTAAAAACATAACCTTTATATGTAAAGGACATACCTTTATGCGTTTTTAGGCTACAGGTTAGCTTGGTTATGAACTATAAACTTGTATCTTGCTTGAATATTGAAGATTTATCAAGATTTGGCTTGGTTTTGGTCTTGGATTTCTTTCCTTATCTCACGGCCGTGAATGGAGGTTTGTGTGTGTTTATGAGTGTGTAGGGAATTATGAAAGATATAAATGAGGGATTTAGGGTTATAAAGAGGTTTAAGAGGGTATTTATACCCTCTCAAGCCCATGGACCTAAGACCCATCTCATTCCTTATTCCATCTTTCCCACCAAATCCATACTCTTTATCTTATTTAATTCTTTAATTAAATATTAACACGCGTTTAAGTAAACGAACCTCACTTCTTTTTATTCATTACTATAAAATTTAGGATGTTACATAATAGTTACATACACAACTGCTCTATTCGGCTAAAACTCTCCGGTCAATCTAACATCTCGAAATTTCCAAAATAATATTAATAATATTAATTGATGTTGGTGGGAAAGTTTACTCGGGTTAGTGGAGAATTAATAAGTAAATAAGGAGTTATTGTGAGTCGGGCTTTTGTTGGGTTAAGTAATATGGGTAATGGACTTGGGTTAGAAAGGACATAAGATAGATCATGGGCTCAAGCCCATGACCCATCATATAAATACCTTCATTATGCCTAAATCATTCATTTCCATTCCATTCCATACACCACCCAAAACACACACTTAGCTCTCTCTCATCCTACTTTCTCTCTCTAGCCGAAATAGAAGAAGAAACCGAGCATCAACCCAAGGTAATGATAGTATGATATTGTAGAGATCCAAACCCGCTAGATTTAGTCACGAAACGACGAGCCGACACCGTTAAACAGTTGAAGTCACGAGATCCGGGTGGAATCGGGTATAAACAGAACCTAAGATGAGCTTAGTGATCACCCTAGCTCATATCTGGATCGAACGGGACGAAAAACGGTGAAGAACGGTGGGAAATAACTGAGATCTCGTTTTTCCAGCGAGATTCCGGTTTTCCGGCGATGACGGCACCGGAAAAGCGTGTACGAGGTTGAAAGAATGTCAGAACCCTAACCCTAGTTCGTTAGCGGAGACATAACGAATTAGCAAGCAATTCGTTATGCCCATTCGTTAAGAAGAGATAACGAACTAGAGGCGGTTTGTTAAGTAGTTCGTTAAGCAGTTCGTTAAGCCATTCGTTAAGTGATTCGTCACTCACCCAGTTCGTTATGTCAAGATAACGAATTAGTTAACGAACTAATCTAACGAAACAGATCATGTAAGATGAATCAGATAACGAATCAGGTGATTCGTTACTCACCAATTCGCTAAGTTTTGATAACGAACTAGACCACGAATTAGACTGTGATCTGACCTGGCAGCTCGACCCCAGCCAGGGGCTCTGCCCCTTGGACCCTGCTAGGGGTTGCCACCCCTAGACCCTGCTGCCAAGGGCGCTGCCCCCGGACCCTCGTTCATTGTGGGTTATAATTAGACTTAAAACGTGATATGGGTAGTGATAGTTAATCGATACGTGTAATTGTTATATAGTTAGCCGTGCACATCTCAAGAAAGGAATAACAATTAACTGTGCACATCTCAAGAAAGGAATAACAATTAACGGTGAACGTAATCGAGTTCAGGTGAGTTTCTAGACCCACTTCCTTGTTATGTTTTCTGGGTTGTGTGCATACTCGATGTGAAGTGTGAATACACTTACCTTAAGTGGTAAGTGTATGCTATAATGTTTGATGTGATATATTTATATATGTTACAAATGGATGTCTGTTGGTGCGTGAACGATCTTTGGATATTGCACGTGTAGACAGGGAAGGTATCGTTAGTCGGTGTGCGAACGATCTTCGAATATTGCGCGTACTGTCATTCGGGAATGATCCCCAAATGGTTATTAATGTGTAAATGTTGTGGTGTAACTTGATTATTATGTAAATGATGTAATGATACATAGTGTGTTGTAGACAAGTAGAGGTAGGGCGTGATAGAAGTAGCAAGGGTCTAGTAAGGGTGTTAGTGGCATGACGATAGTACGTGGTAGGGTAAGCCTATGCGTGACTTCGTTATTAAAGTGTCAAACTGGCATAACGTTAATCGTTATTAAAGTGGCATAACGTTAATCGTTATTAAAGTGGCAAATTGGCATAACGTTATTCGTTATTAAGGTGGCTAAGCTGTAGGGGTAAATAAGAGGTTAAGTGGTAAGGTGAGCAGGTCAGATAGTGGATTATGTGTCCTCGGATACGTATATAATGCATGTAGTGGTTGTATGATAAGTTGCTTGATTAACTAGAACTCACTCAGCGTAACTGACTTTTAGTATGCACGCAGGTGATCTGACCAAAGAGCTAGCATGAGGATGTCACATGGCATGGATTGAATGGCTGGCATCTGAAGACGAAAGAAATGATGTTTTAAATAAGATGTTTTGTGTTATGGTATCAAAGAAAAGATCTAATGCTTTGTAACGAATGTTTTAAGTTAACGTTTCCACGAAAGTTTTAATTAACTCTGATTGTAAGAACTGTGTTTATGAGTAAATCCGACGCTAAAGTAGGACTATCGGGTCTGGGGCCTTACAGTCGACGAATCATACTCAAAACGACAACAAAAATTGTCCTTTCTCAATAGCCTTGAGCTTCAAATAACTCTTAATCGAGTGAACTGTACACTTTCCTTCAATCGTATCAGCACTCAGGTCATCATGATGATCATAAATAAACACCTCTTTACTTCCTCGATACCTTTTCCGGCCACCGGTTGTTTCCTCCGACCAGTAACACCACTGCACGTGGAGATTCACATCACTTCCTCTGTCGTCCGATTCGGTCCTCTTCACCTTTGCTATGTACGGCCGGTTCGATGGCTCAGGCGATCGCATAGGCCCTTCACCTGCAGCCATAACAAAAAACTACTTCAAAAAAGTGACTCAAAAGAAAAGTCAAGGTAACATATATGATATTGTCAATTGTTCCAAAACTTCAACTAATTTATATTTCCAGTAGTGTTAATAGTTATGCAATGTCTCAAATTAGATTAACAAAGAGAAAACATGCAACTGTATTTTAAACTTAGATAGTTACATAATGAAATTTGTTGTAGCCTGTATGAATACAGGGATAAATATGTAATTTAGTTTACACTTAGATAATATGCTTTGTTGTAGCTAACATGAACCAATTATCTGAAACTTATTATACGCCCCTAAATAATCATGATCAATAAACAAAATCAAGGTTGGGACTTCAAATCAGAATAATTCGAAAAATAGTGCCAACAAATAATCAAAACACCTTAAAAATAGGAAGAAAAGAAATATGAAGTGATGTTATTATCACCTTTTCCAGCTTCATCACAACCATCATCATAATCTGTTGCTGACTGAAGTCCCGATTCCTTAGCATCTGTCAGTTTTCAACCGCCTCGAGCTTCAAATAACTCTTAATCGAGTGAACCGTACACTTTCCTTCAATCATACTCAGCACTCTGGACATCATGATGATCAGAAATAAACACCTCTTTACTTCCGTGAAACCGTTTCCGGCCACCGGTAGTTTCCTTTGGTCGGTAACACCGCTGCACGTGGATATTTACATCACTTCCTCTGTCGTCCGATTCGATCCTTCTCACCTTCGCTATGACGGCCGGTTGATGGCTCAGGAGATCGCATATACACGCAATCGCCGACTGAAAACATAAATTGATAATAATAATAATAATAATAATAATAATAATAATAATAATAATAATAATTTGGGGAAATATAAATTAGTGGCTTTAGGGTTTGAGAGAGGGAGATAGAGAGAACCCATGAAGTTAAAATTAGAGATGGTTTATGTAGAAATGAGAATTACCTTGTGGGTTTTTGACCAGAGGAAGAGACAATTAATTGTTAGAAGTGGGAGCATTTGTGTGAGCTTTGTGGAAAGGTCTAGTGAGTTTTGGTTGTGGAGGGGATCTATAGAATGAAAATATAGGTTTAGGATTTGAGATGGTTGTATGAAAAGAGAAAGACCCTTGATTAAGTGGAGATCTGTAGAATGAAAGTATAGTTTTTAAGAGGTCAAGGCTTAAGTGGGGTTATTTATGTGAGCTTTGTGGGAAACTGTGTTGTTTGCGATGACTGTATGATGGTGCAGACGCGAGTAATTGAATTATGATCGATTCTATAATATAAACCCAATTTAGCTTAAGGACAGTTGCAGTAATAAGTAAATACGTATCGTTTTGATCTTAATTTTTTAATTCAAGACGTCGGTGATGCCGAAATAGGCAAGATGAACAATATACACCAAATAAATTCCAAGTTTACATCGAATATTACAGCTCAAGACATCCAATTGGGTATACGGGTTGAACTGGATCCAAGTATACGGGTTTGGGAAAATGGGTTAACATGTTAAGATAATATAATTTTAGCAGATTTTTTGCAGTTTGGTCCTTGAACTATTGCTAGAGGTACAAAATGGGGTTAGATTAAGGTTGAGGGTATAAATTGTACATATTTGAAAATTATTTTGATATATTAAATAAATACAATAAAACAAATAATAATAAAATAATAATTACTCGATAAACGCGATGTTTTATTGATAAAATTTCCCGAACTAAAACAGGTCGGGTAACGAATACAAAATAATAAATTAAAAAATCCGAGTTGTTACGGTATCCCCAAACTTTTGGAAATTTCGTCACGAAATTAAAGGATACCAAAACAAAACAATTAAAATTTTTAGGAAACAAAATTTTCAATATAATTTAAAATTAATTGTAATACGGAACTTTAAATAGTTGAAGCAACGCTTCAAATGAAAATTCGGAAAGGGCACTTATATATAGGATGTACTAGCGGCTTATCCACCATGTCCTTATCATCCTTACATTTGTATTGTTATCCCAACTACTTTTGATTCTATATTACGACACACAGTTGTTCGTATTATGCTTTCCATGCGAGGACTTGGATAATTACGTGTCGACCCGTAATTACTTCAACCGTAAGATGGTCCACATAACTCGTCCCATCGTGTGGGTTACAAAACATTTGAAAGATATGATTTTGAGAAAGCAAAAGTTTTAAGAAGTATTAACTATAAAACTATAAAATCACCAATGTATAAAGCATTTCAAACGTTGTAGTGGATTTAAATGAAAAATGAACTTTTTAAAACACCTTTTAACGTAAAAGTATAAGTCTTGAATATCTAAAGGAATAACTCAATTAGAGTTGAGATTATAAAAATGGATATGTGATGAATGAGGATAAGAAAATATAGGAGGATGCTATAATAAACAATTTACTTAAATAAAATAACTTTATTCATGAGATAAGATACGCAAAGGATATATTATTCAAACTAAAATAATTAAATGTCATAAAGAGTCGTTACAATCCATAATTAGTAAAACACAAAATAAATTAAGATAGAATGAGGAAATTACAAAAGTCTTTAGAGTCCTTGAGTAGTTAAATTTGTTTGACTAGAAGCACCATGATGGTTTGAATTCATAAGAGCTTGAGCATTCGAGGTAGATTGACTTGGACTAGCTTGAAGGGGTTGCACAATTGGGGCTTGATTAGAGTATGATTGATAAGCTTGAGCTTGCAGGTATGGAATTTGATAAGTTTGGGTTAAGTAAGGATGATCTTGATTGACGAGAGGGGCTTGAAGGATGTGGGGTTGATAGGTTTGGACTTGGTAAGCATGGATAAAGTAGTAGGGTGCAGTCGTAGCTTGAGCTTGATAAGCATGGATAGGTTGAGGGCACATGTTGTGTAGATTATTAAAGTCTCTACAATGGTAACAAGCATAGGTATTAGGAACACCGAGTTGAGCATTAGGAGTAGGGGCAAGTCTGGAGGCAGGTGGTGCAGACTGTTGTGGGATGGCTTATGCATTAGGCGGGGCATGTCAAGTGTTAGCAAGGAGACTATAACGATTGCATTGGGTGCACAGTCGGCAAGGGGATTGACTAGGGCGATGACTGTTACATTTAGCACATAGCGGGTGAGGTCTGGCGTATGCTCTTTTGCTCGGGTCATATTGGTTATGTGGAGGTTGGTCATTGGGTTGGTTAATGGCATAGTTTTGGTGATTGGCTTTACGCTTGTTGTTGTGGTTGTTGTTGCGGTGATTGTCATTGTTGTAAGAAGGTTTGGGTTCAACTTTGGCATCAGCGGATGAGTCGGTTTCGGTCTTGTCGGGATTAGGCTTGGAATCCTTTTGGGATAATGTTTCATCCCTAACATGATCGTCGGTGAGGGAAGCATCTAGGTCCACAGCCTCACCAATGGTTAAAGGGTCACGAATCACCATAGCATCTAAGAAAACAGTTGGTAAATGGCGAATGTATTTCTGAATACCACGGTTATCGGAGGTTACAAGGTGGGGTACGATGCGGCTAAGCTCACGAAACTGGTTGGAATAGGTGAAGTTATCCCCACCAACTTTCTTGAGCTCCGAAAATTTGATATCAAGCCTTTGTAGTTCATGTTAGAGGCAAAATTCTTTCTTCATGGCCTCCTTGAGATCGTCCCAAGGCATGGCCACGGCCAACTCAGTTCCTTGGTCGACTTTGAAAGCATTCCACCTAGTGATAGCTCGATCCTCGAAAATGCTCGAGGCAAACTTAGTCTGTTTGGAATCCGGACATTCACAATGGATAAACAAGTTTTCCATCTTCTCGAACCATTGTAGAAGTTTGGTAGCATTTTCTTCACCGTGAAACGATGTAGGTTTGGTAATCAACAAGTTCCTAAAGTCAAAGTTGTTCTGAGCAGCAGATGTAGTAGCAGCATTCGAATTGAGGATTTGGATTTGGGTTATGATAGTGGGCATAACAGCAACAAACTCCTTGGTGATCCTATGTAACATCTCGTTTCCTGTTTCGGTTTATAAAATAATAATATTAGTTATTATGAGATAGGCTTGTCTTGGGTTAAATAAATGTGGGTAATGGACTTGGATTAATAAGGAAGGAAGAAAGACCATGGGCTTAAGCCCACGACCGATAATATATAAACAATATTATTCATTAATCAATTCATTCCACTCATTCCTTACACCATCCAAAACACACATTTAAGCTCTCTCTCATCTTTCTCTCTTTCTCTAGCAGAACCCAAGTGGAAACCAAGCATCAATCCAAGGTAATGATGTTATGATCTTAATGGATCCAAGCCCACTAGATCTAGTCACGGAACGATGAACCGACACCCTCAACCGTTAAAGTCACAAGATCTGGATGGAATCAGGTATAAACCAATCGAAATACGAGCTTATGGGTCACCCTAGCTCGGATCTGGATCGAACGGGATGGAAAACGGTGGAAAAACGACTGAAATCTCGCTTTTCCGGCGAGTTCTCGGTTTCCCGGTGATGACGGCGTCGGAAAGGCGGCGCCGACGATAGGGGAATGTTCTGACATTCTCTGACCTAACCCTAGGCGCGTGTAACGAATGAACTGCCATTCACTATGCCCATTCGTTAAGAAAGAATAACGAACGAGTTATATTCGTTAAGCCATTCGCCATGCCCATTCATTAAGGAATAAGTAACGAATGAGCTACATTCGTTAGCCCGTTCGTTACAGAGAGGTGAGGAATGAACCCTCATTCGTTAGAAGGTCCATTCGCTATAGAGGTTCATTCGTTATAATATTTCATTCGTTATAAAGGTCAATTCGTCAAGAAGTAACGAATGAGTCCATTCGTTTTGAAAGAACGCACGCGTTAGGAGGCAACGAATGAGTCCCATTCGTTAAGGAACTGTATAACGAATAAGAGTTTGAAAGAATGACAGAAAGGTCCCTGGACTTAGAATAAAATGATTTAATTACATAGAAGCCCTTGAACTTTATAAATTGATGAAAGATACCTTAAAGGGTTGAGCTTTATAACCCCAGCCAGGGGCTTTGCCTCTTGGACAGTATACACCAAATAAATTCCAAGTTTACATAGAATATTATGGCTCAAGACATCCAATTGGGTATACGGGTTGAACTGGATCCAAGTATATACATGTTTGGGAAAATGGGTTAACGGGTTAAGATCATATAATTTTAGTAGATTTTGCAGTTTGGTCCTTGAACTTTGGCTAGTGGTACAAAATGGGGTTAAATTAAGGTTGAGGATATAAATTGTATATATTTGAAAGTTATTTTTATATATTAAATAAATATAATAATAAAATAATAATTGCTCGATAAACGCGATCTTTTATTAACAAAATTTCCCGAACATAGAAAAGGGTCGGCTAAATAATACAAAATAACAAATTAAATAATCCGAGTTGTTACAAGGCTAATGTGGTCACTAACGTGCTAAGCCATAAGATTGAAGAAGTCATTGCAATGGTAAAGTCTTATAAGTTAATCATCAACTCGGATATATTCAGAGAGATAATCAAGGCACAATCAGAGGTGCTTAAATATGAAAGAATAACAAAGGAAAAACAAATCTTCGGGCATCAAGACGAGCTGGTGGATAGCACTCATGATGTGAAGACTAGGTTTGACCGTATGTGGATTCCACGCCATGGAGATCTTAGAGGACAAAACATATATGATGCTCATAAATCAAAGTACTCGATTAATCCGGGATCCACCAAGATGTATCAAGACCTAAAGAGAGACTACTGGTGGCCGGGTATAAAGAATGACGAAGTAGATTATGTCAGTAAGTGCTTAACTTGCTTGCAAGTCAAAGCAGAGCACCAGAAACCATATGAAAATGTGAAGCCATTATAGATACCATAATAGAAATGGTAACACATCACCATGGATTTCATAACTAAGCATCATGATACCCATTTGGGTGATAGTGGACCGTTTGACGAAAAGTGCTCACTTTCTGCCTATACGAGAAGCTATTTCATCAGAAATGTTAGCTAATGTGTTTATAAAAGAGGTTGTGGCTAAACATGGAGTGTCATTATCGATCGTATCTGATAGAGATACTCACTTTACTTCTAGATTTTGGAAGAAGTTCCATGAAGCTATGGGAGCAAGATTGAACATCAGTACTGCGCATCATCCTCAAACAGATGGACAGCCTGAAAGGACTATCCAGACCCTTGAGGATATGCTATATGGTTGTATTTTAGACTTCAGAGGAAGTTGGAATGATGATTTTCATATGGCCGAATTCTCTTACAAAAATAGTTACCATTCAATTATTGGCATGCCACCATTTGAAATGCTATACGGTAGGCATTGTAGAACTCTCGTGTGTTGGGGAGAAATTGGTCAGAAATATATTGGAAGTTTAGAAGTTGTGCAAGAAACTTCTTCAGGGTTTGATCAGATAAAGGCAAGAATGAAACTTGCTCAAGACCGACTTAAGTCATATGTCGATAAGCGGAGACGACCGATTGAGTTCAACGTTGGTGATAGTGTGATGCTCAAGGTCTCGCCTTGGAAGGGAATATATCGTTTCAGAAAGAGGGGAAAAGTGAGTCCAAGGTACATTGTATCGTTTAAGATCATAGGTCATATGGGTGAAGGGGCCTATAAGCTAGATTTACAGGAAGAGCTGGAAGGACTTCACTCTACCTTTCACGTCTCTCACTTGAGAAAATGTCTAGCTTATGACACGTCCCACGTGCCATTAGTAGATATTTAGGTCGACGAACGATTGAACCATATTGAGCAACCGGTAGAGATAGTTGACCGAAAAGAGAAACAGCTTAAACGTAAAGTCATTCCTTTAGTCAAAGTGATATGGAAGCATCGTAAAGGATCAGATGCTACTTGGGAAGTTGAGAATTAATTGAGTAAGTTCTACTTGTAATTGTTTAAGTGATAGCCTACACACTCAAAAACACACAATTAAGCCAAACGCTCTCTACAATGCTCCATCTTCCAAACCGAGGTCAACCGAAGGTAAAATATTATTTATATCAGTTGACCCAACACCACAGAACCAGACAATGCATCCTCGACGCATCGTTTGAGCCATTTGAATCTAGATCTTGAATGAATCAGGTTATTAAACAAGCTTAAGGGTCACCTTAGCTTGGATATAGATCAATCAAGTCTACTTGGGTCAAAGATAATCAAATTCCAGCCAAATGTGACAGCCAACAGCGGATGACGGCACCGGAAACACGGAAAAACCCTAAAAACACATTAAAAATAACCAGATCTGCAGTTTGGAGCGTATATGTATACGCCGCATATGTTGGACATATGCGGCTCATATGTTATATAATGTATAAGTTCGGTTCGATTTGATGTGGCACATATGTTAGCCAGGGGCTCTGCCCCTTGGACCTGCTAGGGGCTGCCGCCCCTAGAATCCTGCTGCCAGGGGGCTGCCCCGAACCCCCATAATATAGGGGTTTCACTAACCTAGATATATGGTATAGTAGAAGTAGTTAATTGATACATTTAACTATTACACAGTTAATTCTGCATAGCTAAGGATGGGTATTACTGTTAACTTAGAATGTAACAGGACACAGGTGAGTTTCTAGCCCCTTTTATCTGTTATGTTTTCAGGGCTGTGTGCATACTCTATGTGTTAGTTAATACACTTACCTTAAGTGCTAAGTGTATTCCTTATGAATGTTATGTGTGAAAGGACATGTGTAAAAATGTATTTATATAATTGTATGAATGTATGGTCGTACGAGTAAGAAGAGAACACACCCTATAATATTTGCGAATGAAGGAAACAAACCCTAACAATATCTATGAATGTAGGGAACACACCCTAAAAATATCTGCAAATGTAGGGAACAAACATTAATAATATCTGAGAATGTCGAGAATAGACCCTAATAATATCTGCGAAGGTTATAGGGCAAAATGTCCTTTCAAACATATATATAGCTATGTATGTAATGCACATGTTAAAAGAATGAAAGTATGAAAGAAAGAATGACCATGTGTATGTATAAAAGAAGGGTAAATAAGTTAAGTATGTAATATGTATCTCCGGATACATATATATGGAATTATGTGAATGTAATGTATGTTTCCTGATTAACTAGATCTCACTTAGTGTCACTGAATTTTAGTATGCACGCAGGGTAATAGGATGAGACAGCTGGCTTGAGGAGCACACGTGGTTGAAGAATAAAGAAGCTGCCATCTAAAGATTTGAAGTTATATGTTTTGATATGTTTGAACTTTAAAGACATGTTTAAGTATTAAATGTTTTTGTATGTATGATTGATGTTTTAATTATTCCGCAAAAAATTTTAATTCACTCTAATATTTAGAATTGTGTTTATGAGTAAATTCAATGTCCAAAGTAGGGCACCGGGACCGAGAGCTTACAGAATCCCTAAATTCGACACGTGAAAACTAAATCCCCAAAGTTGTCTTAGTTTCGTTATTAATTTATTTTAGTCCTTTATATATTTATTTTAGGAAGACTTGTTTGAGAATCATCAAACCGTTCATTCAAAATCGTTCATCGTTTATCCTCGCTTTCAAGGTGAGTTTTAATAACCCCATTTTAACGCCTTTAATATTTTTGGGGTGTAGCACGTCACAAGTTTTATTTCGTTAGTTTTGCGTTTGTTTACAAACCGATTCGCATTTATCGTACATGTTAATATTATACGTGCATATTGTTTATGATTATACGTGAACTTGCTTTCAACGTGTTTATTGTTTTTATGATGGAAGTTATGCACACACATACACATAGTGGGAGGGTCCGACGGGACGTACATGCACCGTCTAACGTTACGACTTCGGTTGTTTCTTAAGGCGGTACTCATTTCCCCTATTACTACGGCTAAAGGAACGGGAGGACGACACTAGTTGAATTCATTTACTTTACGCTTAAATATTTATTGCATGAAGATTGTTGAGTCGCGCATTATACACACACACACACATACCACAAAATTATGAAAATTCACCAACATAATTGTTGAAAAATATATTATTTTAAACGTGCTGCAGGTTAAAATCGATGGCGTGCTAAGGATGAAGATCATTAGTTTATTTTAAGTTATTTAAATAAAGAACTTATTTATTATTTGATGAAATTTTTATTGTTCCTTTTTATATTTATGAACAAATGCATACTTGTTATGTTATGAAATGAAAGAAATATAATTATTACCAATTTAATAGGGTTACGAGCTTATAAGTGATCTGTACGTTACATCTGGGCGTGTTTCGCTTAAAGCCGGGGTATAAATGATACGATAGAGTTTGTGCAATAAAATATTACGTATTAGTCTAGTTAGATTCTCTTGCTTGTTGCTACGAAAATTTGTTGCATTAGAGGAATCAGCATACGTATAAAAAATAAAATAATGTTTATAATATTATTAGATTGAATCGAATCAAATTTACGAACAAGAAGTTGCGAGTTATTGTTTCAGTACCTGTAGTGAAAAATTCTCATGCATATTACAAAATTTAGAAATTTAATTACACAAAACTTGTCATGCGTAAAAGGTAGGGGTGTGCTTGGTTCGGTTAATAGCCTCAGCCAAATAAACTAATTAGTCTTCGGTTAATCGGTTTGGTTTATTCGGTTAATTTGATGGTTTTTGGCTCAGTTTGGTTAATTTCTAGTTAATAATGAAAATAAAATTTGGGATAAAGTTTTACTAAGAGGCTGTTTGGTGGAGTCTGAATCTGAACCATTCAGAGGCAAACGTCTGAATCGGTCAGATTCAGATGTCACACCCCAACCTAACTGCGGAACATGCCGGGGCGCGACAATATTTGTATCACGGCTTAAAGACACTAAAATAATAATAAGTGTCAATATCTAAATTAAGTTATTCATAACAATCGTACACAAATAATTCGAATTAAAAAGAAATTATTACAACATCTAAACTTTATAATTTTTAGCCTAAAGTCCAATCTAAGTTCCTCGCTTCAAACCATCTGAAATAACAACCTGCAATATGCGTAAAAATAATTTGTCAACAACACATGTTGAGCGAGTAATTCACAGTTTGGTGTAATAGTACTAATAATAATGAGAAAATAAACAATTCCTTGTGATAATGTGTATTACATCAATTAATATAAACAAGTATAAGTGTCTTTTCGATCATGCCACTAGATTACGGACATGTCTACTCGGACGGCGCATGATCATACCATGCGGATGAGGATGAGGATGAGATACCAAACAACTATAAAAGCAGTAAACACATAACTCATATAGCAATCAACAATTAATCGAGCAATATCACAACCACGCAAATAAGGAATTGTGTTTAATTAAGATAATATAATAATAGTAAATAGCTTAATACGCATAGTGCCCCAAACAAAAATAGGAAAAAGCGGATGTGATTACTCACTTGGTAAAAATACGAGTGAACTGGTTCGCTTTGATTCAACAAGCTAGCCTTAATTGACGATTAGCAATATCCGAATGACAAAATCCTTGAACAAGAAGTAAACGATGTGAAACCTATAATTATTATTTTGATAAAGACATTAAATTTCTCTTTTGGCGTTAGAGTTGAATTCAGGGCGTTTGATGTAAAAATTTTAGAACGTTTGGATTCCAAATAATAATAATAATAATAAATGATAATAGATACATGTATATATTTTTTTCTCCTTTTTTTCCAACATCTTTTGGAAATTTAATATTTCATAAAAGTAATAAAATGATATTTTATGATAACAGCTCTAAAATTGATCTTTTAAACCAGACAAAAAATATTCATGTAACTGGTAATTACTTAGAAATCGTTTCATAAACAAATTAATTTAAACTCTTTATTAACTTTTTAGAAAGAATAAAAATATATAAAAAAATAAACAACTAAATGTAAGGGAGGGTTTGAATGTTGACTACGGAAGAAGATGAAGGACATTATTATCTTCACGTTACAAGCCGTAGAACCAATATTCATATTCACATCAAGAATCCGATCCGGTCAGTAACAGTTAATGCTCGAGACCAAAGGGCGTTTTGTTCAATAATTCCAAACGATAGAAGTTGTTCGATTTGATGGTGGTGGAGCCTTGCCGGAGTACCGATGGCGGCAATTAGGACAAAGAGAGCAGGAGGTCGATTTAGGTGCGGGGAGAGGAATTTGCTAATAAGGTGTGCTTGAAAAACGAGCAGAGACAACTCCATTTATAAGTTTAATAATAACGTGGTTCCTATTTTTGGAAACAAAATCAAGTTTTTATTTAGATTTACAGTTAGCCCCCTGAATTTAGAAGCATGTTCATTTTAAATCTCTACTTTAAATTTTCAAATAAATATATCCTTTAACTTGATAAAATTTTGATATTCCAAATAATAAAATAAATTAATAAAACTATAAACAGTTTTACGACTTAACTTCGTAGGTTACCGATAACGATTTGACGATAGAACATAAATCACATTAGTAAAATAAACCATACTTAATAACATGAAAGTCAACGATTTATTAATATTTGTGGATCCGATTTACAAGAAGAATTCAAAACGGATCGGGTTTCGGCTCGGAAATTAACGAATGTTACATCAGAGCGTTTGGTTTAACCCTTGGGTCTGATTCGGTCAGATATTTTACCTATGAATGATTCAGTGTGAAACTGATGCTGAATGAATCAGATGCTTGTTGAATGAAATCAAGACCAAATTACCCTCCATTTATAATCCGACCACCATGCTTGATGAGTCGTCGCCGGAGAACCATCAAGGTCTCGTCGGAGATGCGGCTCAAGGTGAAACCCTAACCGCCGTCATCCATTCTCGCCGTAAAACCGACCTCGGCCACAACCGAACACAGCCACCACAACCTTTCACCATTTATTGTTGCATCCACCCTTCAAATGCCGTCATTAACAAAGTCACCGGAGAATCGATGGGCTTTATCTGATGACTGGTGACCAGAAAAAAGGTAAGAGACGAAGGGGAAAGGTTATGTTGTTCAACAAAAGCCTACCAACACACCACCATCACTAGCCGCCGTGCACCGCCTCTCTTGAGGTTCTCCGGTGGAGATCCGTTACCAATTTCTTGGTAAGAGACAAATTAGGGATGATTTATTTTTGTTATAATGTGTATAGTATTGTATATATTTGTTTAGTATTTGTTTAGTATTGCATATTTTTATTACAATTTTGTTTAGTATTATATTAAATGTATATTATTTGTATAAATAGTTTAAAATTTTCTAACTTTTTAATATATTTATAGATTCTAATTTCCTGTTTTTTTGTTTAAAGAACTAAAAAATACATTATTTTTTTCATTAACGAATATAAATCTAGTTTGTTTATAATCATTTAGATCTTTTGAATGAGATTAATACCAAATCTACGTAAAGGGGTAAAATAGTAATTTTATATAGTTATTCAGATGTCTAACCAAACAGACACATTTCATTCAGCTCTTACTGGTTCAGATCATCTTACTCATTCAGACATTTTACCCATTCAGCACTTAATAATTCAGTGGTTTGCCAAACAGCCCCTAAGAAATACATTAAATGAATACATAAATACATGAAAAAAGGAATAAATACATGATATGGTGGTATAAATACATAAGATGGATGTATACTAGGTGTATCAAACGTGTCGGGTTGGCGGGTTAACGGGTTGCGGGTTGGCAGGTTGACGGGTTGAAATGTGCAACCCGAATCCGACCTATATTATTATTCGTGTCAAATATGTCAACCCTAACCCGCACACACATAAATTCGGATCGACCCGAACACGACCCGTTTAACCCATATATTTTAAACAAGTTAATTTATATAATCAGACATTCAAATTATAGTAAAATCAAACCCATATATTGCAAAATTCAAATGAAATTTAAGCATGAGTGATTTAGATATAGATGGATTTGTTGAAACGTTCATCCATATTGGTGAATGGAAAGAAGAAATGCATCTTGGGTAATGAAATTTTGGTTGAGAATTTAAAAGTGTCGTTCATGAACAATAGTATTTAGGATGAGACCTAAAAAAGTAACATGGGGAATGAAAAATAATTAAATTCTCCAACACATTTTAAAACTAAAGAGGGAATACAAAATTAATTTAAAATATCTAATATTAAACGGGTTAACGGGTCAACCCGTTTTCATTCAGGTCAACCCGAACCCGACCTGTTTAGAAAATAGGTCAACCCGAACCCGACCCGTTTTTTAAACGGGTCGTGTTAGCCGACCCAAAACCTGTTTTTTATTTTCGTGTCGGGTTCGGGTTGGGTTTCGGGTTGTGTCAAGAATTGACACCCATAATGTATACATACATGAAATTTTGGTATAAAACATGAAAAACATGAAGTTGATGTATAAAAGCTAGAAATATTTGAAAACCGGTAAGTGGGGCGTGTTGCATGTTACCCCTGTTTTGCTATACTTTTTTTTAACATTTTCTATGCATTTTAATGCTTAGAAAAGTATATAAAATCGTTTTAAATGATTTTAAAAGTTTTTTTATTTCTTAAAACAAATCAGAAATATTAAAATTAATTTTATATAGTTATCCCTTTTATGTAGATTGATTTAGTTTATTAAATTTTTAAATTTGAAATCTATCGAAACAAGAATCTAATTTATTTAAACATATAACTAATAAACCTCTTTTGTTTAAAAATCTATGTCTTTATATCTAACAAATTTATTATTAATTTAATGTTCTTCTTTAAATAAATTAATGAATTAAGTAATTAATAAAATTATTTAATTATTAAAATTTATATAAACTTATTATAGTTACTCAATTAAATGTACATTTTTAAATAACAAAAATAGAAAAGCCATTTATATAGCATTATACTTGTAATACTAGCAAAAGTGCCTGCGCGTTGCGCGGGGGCGCGACGAGCATTTAATCGGGCTTGATTAGTGTCATCGGCCGTGTAAATGGATAAATGATTAGTATAGTTGAATAGGAAACGAAAGTATTCTGATTAGAGTATGATTTAACGACTAAACTTTGAAAAATGTATAAGTCTATGACGTTTTAAAATGAGTGAGTTGGATTGGTGTGACAGGTGATGTTAGATTGAATTTGGTTGTGTATTATCAAGCAGCCCATTCTTGGTTTTAGACAATCTATTATGTCCATCCAAATATTGTGATAGTATTTTGTATGGTGTGTATGAGTGTATGTCTAGTACGTTAATTTTATTTATTATTGCACCCCTACTTCAAGTGTATATAATTTAGTGATTATGAAGTTAACGTTTCGATTATATATATACATGATCTGTGTATATGGATACTTTAAAAAATCTACAAATAACGAAAGAAGTCATTTTAATAAGACGTTATTTATGCTTAACTGGAAAGAATAATTGTATACTACAAGTAATAATAATATGCTATCATAAAGATACGTTTTTGCATTGTGAAATACACCCGAGCGGAAGTGTTATGGTTGGCTCATACCAACAACATGAAAAGCAATGAAACTCAATTGTAGTGACATCAGCAAGCATCGTAATAGCTCATTTAGTTCCAATACGCTTCGCTTCAGTTGTACACGGTCGACCCAATCATTTTGGGGCGTAAAGAGAAGTAAAGATTTAAAATAACATGCAATCATGTGAAATCAATGAATGGAAAACATAAAACGCTCAAGGTAAAAAATATTTGTCTGAAATTTCCGTCATGATCAAATATGATGGTGGTAAATTGTGTAGGCCTCAAAATGTTCACCTGATAATAAGACATAATAGTGCATAAAGTTAACTTTTTTTAGAAGAAGTTGTTTTCAATTGAACGTGACATGTAAATGCAAATATGCAAGACGTAGATATATAGGAATATATGTTTACTCTGATTAAGCTGAACCAACTTCAAGTGAATTCTCGGCTATTACTTTTCCTACAACATCTTAAGGAGCACATCATTTTATTTGTTAGATGTATGTATGTTTATGTAGTGTGTCTCTGTGCTAGTATGTGTTCTAAACTTCATTTATGTAAGTGTATCAACAATTGGTTTGAGGTTTCTTCTTTCGTGGGTAAGCTCAATAATAGAATAAACTGAGGTTTCTTCTTCATTTAAAACCCTTTGGTATGTTACAATTGAATGGTATGAGTTTCGTTTGCTCACTGACAACAATTGTTAAACCGTCATAAATCATTATGTATTGTTCATGCTTTGGAATATCCTGATATTTGAATTATCGACATGAACCTTATACAACACAAAACATGTTTTGGAGGATTATTTCTATAGTATAAGTGGACTCATTGTTGGGGGATCACGGCGACGATTTTTTTTCCTCTATAACGTTAGATCATTTGTTAATGTGTTATATTATATTAAAGAAAAAATAATTAAGGAAAACACACTTATGTTTTGATCAATAAGGATAATATAAAAATTATTTTCACTGTTGACATAGGCCATAAAGTTTACTCAAACAAATGTTACAGTATAACCTATTTCACATTGCGTTAGAGACGATAAATCGTCAACGATATAGTGTGACTCCATTTTCGATTAGGCGGTGTGAAATTAAAATAACATGTTAGGGTTGTCCAAAAAGTACTATGTAAATAATTTGGAACTGTACGTGATTAAAATCAATGTAACCAACTATATTATTCAGATACAAAAGAAAGTAGTGTGCTAATGCTTTGGGCAATCACAGGTTGTTTAACCCAAACTATTAATAAATTGGATTATTAAGTTAAAAATTACAAGGTGGATGGTTAAAATAAAGCGTATGATAAAACTACGAATTCCAATGTCATACGATAAAATTTATAAAATATACGATAAACTTACAAATTCTCACTATATTTTTCGATAAAGAAGTAGTATCGCAAACTTTTTGCCTAGTCAGAAGTCGTGTAACCCAAATTATTGATCAATTTAATGACAAAGTTATAAATTCTAATTTCGGATTGTTAAAATAAATTGAATGATAAAGCTACAAATTCCAGTGTTGTTTGATAAAATTCATAAAAAAGACGATATAGTTACAAGTTCTAAGTTTACATGATTAAAAGAAAAGGGGCGATAGAGCTACAAATTTTAAGTTGTCCGAAATAAATCTTCATGGGATTGCTAGTGTCTCAGTATAAACAATGGCTTGTTATCCTTGATTGTACAACAAAGGATATTACGATTTGTCGACATTCTTAGTTCCGTCTATCTCTTCAGTAAATCCATCACTTGAGATAGCCACAAACTTGCAGGTTGAGATGATGTATGTTATGGTTAAACCTAATAGTATAGGCTTCATTGGGGAATGCCCATACTTTTGTTCAGGCGTGACGTGCCATCTTCCACAAATCTACGTTCCAAAACGGGAAACCATGAGTTACAAATATGTAGGGGTCTTTTGAATGACAGCCAGATGTCCATCTAAGGGTTTTGTTGGAAGTTTTGAGAATGTTGTGTTAATGAATTTCCTCGTGTGAGTATCAAAAGCCAACAACAAAACACGTCGCCCTATACATGTGGGGTTACAAACAAAATACAGAACTTCATTATTGAATGTTCCGCATTACCATTTATGGTCCTTCGTTCTTAGTTGATATTCATTTAGGGTTCCAGCTATTTTCCAGACCCGTGGTTCTAGTGTGTATAATGGTGATAAATTTTTAAGACATTGGTGTACCTCATCACCCATTCCATATTCTTTTATAATGGTTTCTAATTAATCTGTTGTTATAAACATGAATTTAGACCACAAATAAGTTCACAAAATTCTCATTCGATCCCACCAGTAAAAGTTTCACTATTTCAAAATAAACTTCATCTCACTTTGTATTGTATTTCCTAATAGGTGGGTATTTTGGTTGTCAAGGAGCGGTGTTTTCGTAATTAACTCCACCGTGAAACAAAGAAGCCAATATGTGAAATAATAATAATAATAATAATAGCACATGTATTATATTGAATTCATAGTCGGTAGAAGTTAATGTCACACCTGATAATTCATTTCTTGTTTATGATACACTCCTATACTAAATTTATTAAAAATAAATATGAGAATTATGAAAGTAATTTGTAACAATTTTATTTATACATGTCATGCATATAAGAATGCATAAACTTTTGCAGAAGTACCATTGGCGCTCACTTCACTTCAGGCAAATGACCATAATATCCCATTGCATGGTTATGCTTCATAGCTCCCCTCCGATAAAAACTTCATCCAATCAAACACTCAGCCGACACATTATTTAATCTATAGAATTTTTGGTCATAAAAGGGAAATAGACAAACCAGAAAGAAACATGTTAGTGATATCGAAGAGATAGAGGTTTGTAGTTACAACTCAACATATTCATATTTCAAATATCTAATTATTATTTTGGTGCAGATGATCATCTAGTTACCAAATATGTATTATTTTTTTGGTTCAGTTTTGTTTTTTGTATTTTTAACTACAATTTTATAAAAGAATTTAAAATTTAAGAAAACTTACCAAACCAAATGGACTAAATAGTCGGCACACAATTTCTCTGTAGCTTCAAACTTCAAAGGAAATAGTGATAATCGATTATAAGTCAATATTGCACACTAAAGATGTTAACTATACTATATACCATCTATGTTATCGATGTTATTAGATGTCAATTCTCGGCATCTCAATTAGCCCAAATAAACAAAAACAAACCTCAAATGATTTAGCTAGACTAATCACATCACATAAACAGTAAGAGAAGAATTAAAAAAAAGGATTACTATTTAGTTACCTAGTGTGTTATTTGCAAAAGCACAATAGCCTCGGGCCCATGGATGTTATTAGATGTCAACACTCCACATCTCAATTAACCAAAGTAAACAAAAACAAACCTGAAAAAGATCAATTATAGTGGATTTATCTTGATCAATAACGTACATGTTTAAAATAATAACCAAAAAAGGAGAGCACGCGCTTCACAGTGGGTGTTAGATATGACCACACTATTGTTAGTTATAATAATTTAAAGTGCTACAGTTCTCATCATTGTTGCATGATTAAGTAGTTATCAAGTTGATATATAATATGTTGGATTCAAATTTGTTGTGTATATGCCCATCAACCCATTCCCGGTTTTAAACATATTATTCTGACCCTCCAAAAATAGTCGTAGTAGTTTGTATGGCACGCATGAGTGTATGTTTAGTACGTTAATTCATCCATTTTTAGCCCCTATGTCAATTGTATATGATTCAGTCGGTATGAAGTTGACGGTTTCATTACATATGTACACAGATTGTGTATATGAAAAGAGATCTATGAATGACGGAAAAAACGTAATTTGACTAAGACGCTAATAAACTTAAACGGAAAAAAAATGTAACATATGATTAATAATAATATCTTATCATAAATACGTGTATTGCATTGTATAAAATTTGTTAAAAATAAACAGAAAACACAAAAAGGTACAAGTTTTTGCACACACATGCAACAAATTCCAAAAGTTGTCTTCCAAGCTTACGAACAGGATCAATCAAATGCAAACCATAGTGTTTGGAAAAAAATCATATAAACTTTGATTACACTTCTCAAAAACCTGGTGACGATGACATGGCATCATTCGTATTGCTAAATTAATAATATGATTATATCGTAAATAACCAAAGTCCGTAATCACTTACAATACATGTTTATGAATGGATAACATGATTCAAAGGTATCTAAATTCTACCAATCTCCGGGTTGCCGACATATTTATGAAAAACTTACCAAGACCCCTCTTCCAATATTTTTGAATCATGCTCTGTGTGCGTCCCCCACCTGTTAGATTAAAGAGGGGGGGGGGGTTAATAATATAACGAAGTCAGTGCAATCAAATGTTTGTATATATGGTAGTTATAGCCTGGTCAATATCGTTTATTATATAGGAGAATTACCTTCTATATTTTTGCATTGCTCTCTTTGTATATATTCTTATAGTTTTTTTTTCAATACGATCGTTTTTGGATATTATCAATTCCTCTTTCTTAAAAAATTATACAATTAGTATTATTTATCCTTTAAAAGATTGCTCGACGCACTAATAATAACACTAAGACTCTAACTCTCTAAGAGCACGTGCAATCAGCACTACAATAGATGCCCTACATACAACGTCAGTTGAATCTGCAATCGCTTTTCCAAAATCCACTCTTAAGAAGAGTTGCATCATTATGCTTAGTTGCTTGTATAAGTTCCACAATTTCAAATTATACGCTTTGAAGCAAAACAACAAATGTATAGCGAGTAAACAATTTTATAACCAACTCACTGAAAGTAGGCCAGTCACTTTTATCCGAAACTCGGAACCTGAAATCTGACCCAATAAAACTCGAACCTTGGAACCCGAAAAACACCAACCTGAACCCATACTATAGAATTTGGGTCGATTCCTGGGTATAAGTTATGGGGTTCGGGTCAACCCAAATAAACATTTTGTTTAAAACATGATATTTTCAAATGATCTAGTGTGTAATGTATTAATAGGCTATATGCATTACATTGGGCAATTAACATGAAAATGGTATTACTGAGTTAATTACCATTTTTTTCTTGTTGCCGTCTCTTATTATGAGAAAGCCCCAGTCCAATGGTTTATAGTCTATATATGTATACGGTTTTCCCATAATTGAATTTATTCTATCTAACGGTTTGTATACTTTATATGAATAGTTTGCCCATGATTTTAGCATATAGCTTTTTAATTTTTAATTTCTTTTCTAAGATACTCGAAACCCGAAAAACCTTAACCAAAAAAACCAAACCAAAGTAAACTGTAGTTTTGGGTCGAGTTTTTGTTGTAGATTTAAAACATTGAAGCCCGAATAAACCAACCCGGGCTAAAAGTGCATAAGATAATTTGTAAATTAATTAATAAAAAATCATTAAAAAATATTTTCTAGATTGTAGGCCTTTCATCAGCCCGGCAAGAAATGTGATCTAGAAAAAAAGGATTAACGTTTTCTTCATGAATCATAATCTTAGCAACAACAACCATGTCACATGCATGCACTACAAATACATTATCCATTATTGTTAGATTAATAAACAATTCGGGTAACACAAGAATGATAAATAAAGTCTAATTTATTAGAATAAAATAAATCAAACCTCAAGTCTCATCTGTTTCAAGCTCCTATTTGCATTGATAAGAAGGTAATCATTCATCTTGTTCTATAATGTATAACCTTAATGCTCATTACTCAATTTCAAATTTTCAAAAGTTGAGGGTATACAAATGCATATCAAACCAATAAAAAAATGTACTAATTGTATTTTTATACCGAATGTTAATTCATGATCGAGTCGTGCTAGTGAATCACTTCGCTAGCGGACTTGACAAACTTGAGTTGAACCACAATCACCTCTTAAGGCATTGAACGAATATCATGATCAAGGTAACCACAAATGGGTTCCTTTATAATGATACCAAAAATAGGAGTTTTTTTATGGATTTTAAATTGACCAAACCTAATTATATAACCATGATGAACCATCTTTCATTGCCTCAAATAGAGCAGACATAAATCTTTAAAAGTTCTGATCAAAAGTAATGAAAGAATTTACATTCTGCAAAAAGTCTACAATGTATAGAAACTGATGAAATATACAAACAATCTAAGTTATAAGAAATAAACTTGCTAAAATTAAATAGCACTTAATTATCGTTACATATCTTCAAGCTTATGAGATAAGACATACACAACTACTTGTAGAAACCAAAATCCAATTAAAAGAATGATATAGATAATTTGTCTAAAAATAATTTGCTTACATCCAAGCAAAGCAAGACCTCACTATCATATGTTGTCTTCATGTTGCTACACCTGCACCGATTGAAGTGTAACCTTTCGCAATTGGAATTAAAATCTCACCAGACAATACATCAGTAGAAGTGGGTTATGTGACATTCATCATTACAGGATACTCCCAAACACCCCAGTTCATATCCATTCTTGGTACATGCTTATGAACATATGGATCATTATAAGGTATACTTCCATGAGAAGCAGGCAAGCCGTATTTGTGTGAACTCATGTTCACTGACTAATATGTGCACTCTTGGATAGTTGGATACAAATAAACCATAATAATAAGCATTGTTGTCAAATAAGTACACAAGTTTTGCAATAAGACATGTAATGAATAATGAAACAACCTGACCATACATGTTAACAACATATCCATCAGCTATAAATATTTTTTTTTAAAATGCATGCTTTTTGATTTATAATAATGATTTTGTTATCCCTCGTTAATTTAAGTCAACATATGGCTTCTAGAAATTACTAATGTAAATGAAAATATTGTTTATAAAAAATAAAAAATGGAAAAAAATATTTAAAATAAGATTACTTTTTTTCTACAAATATAATAATAGTTGTTAGGGCACGAAAATTGGACACTGTGGATACGTTATCCTGACATATGTTCTAGGATCAGTTATCCTTAGACAGATCCTGTCAGGATCAAGGATCCTTAGTAGTTGGTATTACTAACGATTGTTTCTCATGTGTAGGTTAATATTTGATAGGTATAACGGCTATAGGACGTGGTCTACCTAATATTTCGCTACAAGTCACCTGCAGCACGTGGTCAAATGGCTGTAACACGTTTAGTGGGAGAAGTGGCGGATTTATAGGACTTCTTGTTGAGTCACCAACAACTGAGTACTAAGGATATGTTATCCTCGAAGACGTGTCTGGATCAATTATCCTTCTGAAGAGTTCCAAAGTTATATATAACGGCTCCAAGACCTGGTCTTCCCCTTATTTCGCAGCCTCATTGATGGAGCACGGGGTCAAAGAGGCAGTTACGATTATATTGAAGGAATGACGGATTTTTAGGGATTATTAGTTAATAATCTTTATTATTAATAATTTCATTGAGTTATTATGTTTTTGTATAAATAGAGGCGGTGATCAACATTAGAACACACACATTCACACGTATTCTAGCTGCTAAGATATCTTGTACTCACACACATAGTATTTGTTGATCATAAACTCCACAACCTTTGTAACCACCTTTTATTATCAATATAATCGACGGTGATAGTTTTCACCGTCCGGGGGTTTTTTGTGCCGGAGATTACTATAATCACGCACTATCCGACCAAAGGTTACCTCGTTGATCCTTGACCGAAGTGATTCGATCAAAGATTACCTTGTTAAGTTTTGACCGAAGTGAGATTATCGTGTTCAAGGGTTTTTCCCTCGTAATCATATCACAGTGTTTATCTCCATTTCGTTCATATAATCGCTGAGTTCATCAAGATTTCATATATACATTCGTTGTTATCATTTTAGCACTAAACCTCATATAACATATTTGGATACATTATTCTTAGTAGATTTTTGTCCAAAACAATAGTCTTCTTAAAGTACAAATTGATTTAAAAAAGGAACCCGGTTTTATTGAAATTATGAATTTAGATTAAAATTAATTTAAACAGTAATCTCCTTGTGAATATTTTTCATTAGGTAATATACAATACTTAAAAAAAAGATAGTTAATTACTATACCAAATAATCATTTTTGTTATTTGGTACTTTTCAATGTTTTTATGCTTATTTTATAATAATATTTTATATAGCTAACATTTTTGAAAAAATATTTATTTTTAAAAAATTGCAACGCCTTATATTCACTATGAAGCTTGATGTTATAGTGTTTCTAATTAAAAATGTAATATTATTTCTATTACCATTCTCTATCTTCAAACAATAAGAAAGTTTTATTAATGGCAAACCAAATACAAACCGATACGTTATTCAATTTTCAGACATTTTCTACATCAACATCATGAATAACAGTATTAAAATAACCACAAGCATATTAAAATAATCACGTACTTTTTTTTCTCTTGACAAAATTTTCTTCATCCCATCTAATATCCATTTTATAAACGAATATCTAACAATAAGTGTTGATCAAAGTTACAACTAATTAAATGGGGCTGAGGATTCTTGGTCAACATGGGTCACTTAAAATAGATTGCGGTTTTCCCAAGAGAATCCGTATGTTTCCGGTGTACAACAGCCAAAACAGTTTGTTTGTCGAGGAGGACCGGACAACCAAAGTGGAACTTGAAACTTCAAATAAAGAATTAGAAACATAAGCGTGACAAGCTTCACAAGTGTTTGTATTTTATTGTAAGTTGATGATCTTGGAAGCAACCTTCCAAAAAAGACTACTATTGTTTATATAGTGGATGAGAGGCTTTTGAGTTGGATACAAGAACTAAGAATGAAATAAATAGTTATTAAACGTTTTTAGTGTCATTATTAGTTTAATCAATTCTAATCACAACTCCCGACCTTTCATATGCTGCATTTAGTAAAGAAGCTACATTTAGTGAGCAAACTCAACAATCACAAAACTTCTTATTTGAATGAATTATTATTATATTAATAACTAATAATATAATGTACATAAATGATATATAAGCCACAAAGGATACAACAGTAAATAGACAAAACATGGCGTTTTATAAGCTTGTACAATATGCTTGAAGAACGAAACAATGTAATGGCAAATTACTTTTTCTGCCCTATTATGAAATAACGTGTCTGCCCTCATGCTTTAATTGTGAATTTACCCTTTCGTCCATAACTCCTCCTTAATAATATAATATAGATTAAAATAATCAATTGACTAAATATTCTATCGTGTTATTTTCCATAATACAAAAACCTTTAAAAATAGTTAGTAGGCAACCTAATTAATTATCTTACTTGAAATCAAAACGTCAACTATTTATTGTTAGCATTCATGTTTATTTAAGTTTATGTTACAAGCCATTAATATAAAATGATTCATTTATTAAATACCACTTTAAATTATTTAATTTAATCACATTGTAAGTTAGAAACGCTAATCGATCGGGAATTCGTTACAAGTCTCTAAATCCCTAGTTTAATTAAATATTCATGAATTTAGATTACAACTCCTATAATTATTTTATTGTTACAAATTGATTACAACTCCATATTAATTACAACTTAAATAACTAATTAAGCAACCTAATTAATTATTTTGTTTGAAATCAAAACGTCTAACTATTTATTGTTAGCATTCATGTTCATTTAAGTATATGTTACAAGCCATTAATATAAAATTATTCATTTATTAAATATCACTTTAATTCATTTAATTTAATCACATTGTATGTCAAAAACGCTAATCGATCGGGAATTTAGATTACAACTCCTATATAAGTATGTTCATTTCATGGTCGTTCAACATAAACAAAACAACAAATATTAACATGGCAAGGTCTTTGATTTTCATCATCTCTCTTTTGTGGGTTATGATTACCGGTAACTTTTAGTTCCTTTGGTATCTAGTATAAGTAATTAGCTCTAATTAATTCAAAATGAAAAATGATATATATTTTTTTTACATTTGTAGGTACAAAGTTGCTAACAGCGCAACCCTTTTGTACCGAGACTCACTTACTACCCATATGTGAAAGCATGGGATGCACTCGTCTATGCTACTCGCTCTATGGAATTCATTCCCATGGAGAATGCAAGAATTTTTTTAGGTGTCGTTGTTACCATTACTGTAAGGACAAAGCACAATATGATTCGTCGAATTTCTCCCCTCCACTGCCGAATTAACTCCTCATTCCATTCTTTAAACGATAAGACTGCAAACTATAATATGTTATTTGTTATTTGATAATAGAAACTGCTAGGTGAATATATTGGTTGGATCGATTGTCATAAAATCCACTCTTGGTTATATAACTTTTTTTCATCTCGTCCATGCTTTTATCTAGTCAGGTTTAATATTTAATGTATACATCCTCACCCTTTAAAAATATATATATAATAATAAATAGTTCTCTCTAATTGTACTAAAGAGTTTTTGCAAAAAAGAAAATATATATATATATATATATATATATATATATATTACTTATTATTCTAGTTGGAATCTCTTGCTTGTTGTTGTGAAAAATTGTTGCACAGGACGATTTAGTATATGTATAAAATATAAAATAATGTTTACAATATTATAAGATTAAATCGAATAAAATTTACGATCAAGAAGTTGTGAGTTACTGTTTCAGTACATGTATTGAAATATTTCCATTCGAATTACAAAATTAAAAAGTTTAATTATCCAAAACTTGTCATGCGTAAAAGTAGTGGTGTGCTCGGTTCGGTTAATAGCCTCAGCCAAATTAACCAATTAGTCTTCGGTTAATCGGTTTGGTTTATTTAGTTAACTTGATGGTTTTGGCTCAATTTCATTAATTTCCAGTTAATAACCAAAATCAATTCAGGATAAATTTTTACTTAGAATACATTAAAAGAAGGGGTATTGGATATTAATAAATACATGAGATAGAGGTATACATACATGAAATACATAAATATCCTAATGAACGGATATTGGATATTAATAAATGCATGAATACATAAATATATGAAATAATGGTACAAATACATGAGATTGTGGTATAAATACATGAGATGGAGGTATACATACATGAAATTTTGGTATAAAACATGAAAAACATGAAGTTGATGTATAAAAGATAGAAATATTTAAAAACCGGTCTTTGGCGCGTGTTCGAGCTTGTTAACCCCTTTTTGTTATACTTTTTTTAAACATTTTTTATGCATTTTTATGTTTTGAAAAACATATAAATTGTTTTAAATGATTTTAAAATTTTATTTATTTAAACAGAAAAATTAAAATCAATTTTATATAGTTATTCCTTTTATTTAGTTTGATTTAATTAATTAAATTTTATTAATTTGAAATCTTTATCGAAGTAAGAATATATTTTATTTAAACCTATAACTAATAAACTTATGTTGTTCAAACATCTTTTTCTTTATATTTAATAAATTTCTAAATAATTTAGTTTTTCTTCTTGAAATAAATTAATTAATTTAGTAATTAGTAAAATTATTTAATTATTTAAAAATTTATATATACTTATTACACTTAAACAAATGTACATTTTTAAATAACACAAAATAGGAAAGCTATTTATAAGGTTGAAACAGTAAAACGACAACTCGATTGGTTTTCAATGAGCTCCAAAACTCTGATACCACTTTTCGGGACCGGGTTTTGTGATTTCAATTAATAGAATCGAACGAGTACACACGAAACACAAAGTATGAAAACCCATATAATGTGGCTGGCGGAATCAACCACAAACAGTAAGTTGCGAATTATAGTAAGTAACTGAAGAATAAAACAAATTAAATTCAAATTTTCATTATCATTAAATAATCAAAGAGATACATAGAAACTTGGGGTTTTAGAAGGGATGACGGCTAACACATATTCAGGTGTGTTTTCATTGCCAAAAGATGTATTCAAAGGTGTCTCGTTAATTTGATCTTGTCATTCTATTTATTGGCACACTTGACATACCTACTAGAAACCCTTATCATTGCAAAACATTTGAGAATAAATACAAGTGTAAAATATGTCTTCGAGCATACATATTAATTGACGAGTAGAGCTCGTTTGACCTTGTAATCTTCGAGTGTGCTCGGGACTTTACTTCGAGCAGACTGTTACTTTTGAATATTCTTCTCAAGTAGACTTTATCTTCATGATCACACCAAACTTTATTCGGATAGATCCTACAAGCAAACTAGTTCTTTGCTTGAATCTCTTTATCCTTAACTTAGTATTATTTGAACAATCTAAGTATGCTTGGGTAATTAGACTTGCTTAAGGATGAATCAGCTGGGAGAAATACTTACGCCCTGTTCTCGAGTTTTTTTAAAGGAGGGAAAGGAAATGAAAACTAAGGATAGTTAAAAAATGGGTGTTCTTGAGTTTTTTTTAGGATGGAAAGGAAAGGAGTAGAAGGAGTTAGGAGGGATTAAATTAATGTATTTTCCCAATAAGTTATCCTCCCAAAAACGGGATGATTACTAAGGATAACTATTTTTAACATAGTTATCCTTTCCTTTCCTCTAATTTCCTTCCACTCAAGAACAAACCTAATTAAAAAATTTTTCCTTCCCTTCCCTTTATTATCCTTTCCTCTCCTTTCCTTTTCTTTCCTTGGTTAAAAAACTCAAGAACAAGGCGTTAGAGAAATTCTATAAACTCCTTACCAGCATACCTGAGATTCAATATTATTACATACATTGCTCGACCAGCTAAGTTGCTCGTGAACTCAGTTTGAGCTAAGTGTTATCTAGGGTTTTCTCAGAAGTAAACCATGCTTGATAAAGAAAAACCTAGCTCGATGAAGTGGTTTGTTTGAAACTAACAATTAGAAGATATAATGAAAAATATCGTGCTCGAATAGGATATCTTGCTCGAGGAAGTATTTACCTTGCTCGGAGTGCTTGAGTTTGCTCCAGTTCCATACTAAAAAGAATCTGGGTAGGTTGAGAAGATTTCAATCATTCCATTAGACCCAACAAGGTAGTTTTCTCATGATATTCTGGAGCCATAGGAATTTGAAAGTATCCGAAAAATCCATCAAGGAAGCAATAAAACATTTCTTCGGATAATCGTTCAAGCATTTGATTAATGAAAGGAAGTGGAAAATGATCCTTTCTTGTGGCATCATTAAGCTTTCGGTAATCGGTGCATACTCTCCAGCCTATGATAGTTCTCATCAGAACTAGCTAATCTTTTTAGTTTTCACTACCATCATTCCCCCCTTTTTGGGCACAATTAGGACTGGGCTAACCCAAGGCTAGTCACAAATTGGATAGATTGTCCCCTACATCAAGGAGTTTGATAACTTCTTTTCTTTCTACGTCTTGCATGTTGGGATTAAGACGCCTTTGATGTTGGACTACTGGCTTGTACTCTTCTTCCATAAGGATCTTATGAGTACAAAAGGAAGGACTAATGCCTTTAATATCCATGATTTTCCAGGCCATGGCTTTCTTATGGTGTATTAAGACCTTAAGCAGCTTGTCCTTTTCCTCATTAGCAAGATGGGCATAAATTATTACAAGAATTTAGGAGTTATTATCAAGAAAGGCTTGCGGTTCTTCAATGGAAGGCTTTTCCTTTTCCTTGCATTTAGTGATTTTATAGGTTTCATTTGTCGCTTCTTGATTGATGTTATCTGCAATACGATTTTCTTTTCCTTGAATGGGTTCGAGAATAGGTTCGGCTATGATTTGTGTTTCAAGTGCGACTGTAATAGTGGATTCTCTCACATAAAAACTTATGACGAAATCAACGATATCAACTCAATATTGCATATGATGGTGGTGTTGTGGGTGTTTCGTAGATTTCCCTATATCAAAAGTGACTGCCTCATCATTTTCCCTAAGTTTGAGTTTACCCATGCAAGCATCAATATTGAGGGCCTTTGCGGTGGCCAAGAAGGGTCTTCCTAAAATCATAGGCACACTTTGTCCTCATCCATATCAAAATTACAAATTCTACTAAGAAAACAAAATTTTCAATTTTGACAAGTATGTTTTCAACAATGCCCCGAGGGTATTTAAGGATTGGTCGGCTAACTGAATGCTCATGCGGGTGGGTTTTGGTTCTATTATCCCTAGTTTTGAAAAAACCGCATACGGAATTACATTAATGCTAGATCCTAGGTTGGCTAGGGTATTGCTAACAAACAATATACCTATGAGATAAGCGATAGTAAAGCTCCCTAGGTCAATTATCTTATGTGGTAGTTTGTTTGGAACAATAGCTTAACATTACTCATTCAAGGTGACATGCAAGAGTTCTTCTAGCTTCCTCTTGTTTGGGAGGACTTCCTTCGGGAATTTGGCATACTTCGGCATTTTAGAGATCGCTCCAACTAAAGGGATGTTGATATGGATTTGTTTGGATAGTTCCAGAAATTCCCATACTACTTTTCCGATATTTCCTTCTTCAGACGACCAGGGTATAGAATAGGTGGAGCATAAGTTCTGACTGGATCCTTTGATTGTGCAATACTTGCGGGGTCTAGAATGTCTTGCACGTTTTCAGGAGTTATAGAATCCTTTTCCTTGACTGATTCTAAAGTTGGTAAGTCAATGGCAGTGGTCCTATCACATCTTAAGGTAAATGTGTTTGTTGTTGCATTTGAATTTGTAATTGTGTTACTTGGAAGGGTTCTGGGTAGTCTTTCGGACAATTAACATGCAATTTGTCCTACTTGGGTTTCTAGATGTTGCAAAGATGTTTGTTGTCTTTTTAAATCGGCATCATGCATTAGGAGAACTCCAAAGATTTCAAGGGCCCTTAGGTTAGCTTGTTTTTTTTTTTTTGCTTCTGGTGCTTCTGGCTATAATCTGAGTCAGCATTCTTCAATTTTTGGGTTATCTTGGAATTGACTGCTACTGGAACTCTGTCCTTGAAACTAAGGTTTAGGTTGATATATTTGATTCATGGGCCTTTTTTTGAATCCTGGAGGGGCTTGACCATTGCCTCTGTCCTTCCAACTGAAGTTCGGATGGTTTCTCCAACTTAGATTAAAAGTGTTGCTCTTAGTAGTGTTTTGGCGAGTTATGAAATTGACTTTCTTCATAGACATCAGAACTTGTTTGCATTCACTAGCTTTATGTGCTCCTCCATATGTGTCAAAATTACTTTTGTTTAGCCAGCCCGGCTAGTTGTTCGAACTTCTTAGAAAGTGCTTCGAGTTGTGAAGTGACAAAAGTGTTGGAATCGACATGGAGAATTCCTTTATGGGATGGAGTAGGTCGTGGTGGTCTATAATCAAAACTTTTCTCTTCTGCCTTATCTAAAATTTCAAATGCTACATTTGGATATATGGATCCTAGATCACCGCCATCGATTTGATCTATTTTCGGCTTGTTCTGGCTGAATTTTGCGTCAAATAATGTTTGTACTTGTAGCCACATGTTCAATACATGATGTGGGCATCTTCTTCGTAGAATCTTATATCTCTCCCAGACCGCGTGTAGCGATTTGTTTTCATCGGTCTTAAATCTGGTGATGTTGGCTCGATAAATTGCAGTTATGTTGGGTGGAAAATATTTAAGAATGAACTGTTCCACCATCTATTCCCAATTGGTGATGGACCCAGATGGAAGAGATTCTATCCAATCCAAGGCTTGTCTTCGAAGGGAGAATGAGAAAGTTTGAGTTTGGATTGATCGTCCGAACAGTTTTGAATTATAAGGATTTCGTAGATTCTTAGGAATCGAGAAGTGTGTGTGTGTGTGTGTGTGTTTGTGTGTGTGTGTGAAAGAGAGAGAGGGAGAGAGAGTGGGGGGGTGGTTTTCATCGAAAATCCTATGGAATTAAATTGATTTTCCACTATATGAATGATGTTGGATTTAATTTCAAAGTTCGTAGTGATTTCAGGTGGTGCAAAACCATTGTCATAGCCTTCATGTTTCGGCTTGGCGTATTGGCTCATATTTGGCACGTAATCTGGTTCTGCCATTGTGTATTTCGTTCGATATTCTTCCATTGTTGTGTCATATAGCAACTCGTTCTTCATTGTTTCATCTCGCCCCGTAAGCGTATTCTTCGATAAAGTCATTTGGGGTTGGAAACTGGTGAAACAATCTCAGTTGCGGGTGTATAGGACATTCATCACATTGGAAAATAGATAAACAGAATCTAATGGTATGTAACAAAGTAAAAAATGTTAAACTTTATACAATTATATACAATGGTTAAAATAAAACTTGGATCTTTCTTTGAATTTCTACCGTGTCCCGGACAACAGTGTCAAAAACTTGATGTCATGCGTGAGTATATAAAAGTTGATTGTTTTTCACACAAGATCGGGTATTAAATTTAATTAAATGATTTCTATTAAGACTAAACCATACATAAATAAACAAGTGTACCTATCGTATATGTAGAATAGTATTGGTAAGAACTAAGTATCGATCCAAGGACATGGAATATTTCCAATAAAACATCTTCGTTAATAAATTAACCGTAAGTAATATTCATTAAAGGTTGTTTTTTTAATTAAATCTTTGTTTTGTTTTTGAATTAATATAAGCAAGTAGACGAAGTTTAAATGAGATAATCAATATATGAAGGTCACCATCTAAATCAAGAATCCACTTTACATTTTTGATAATTAATATTATGAATATGTGATAAACTTGCTTTAATAATATAAGTTAGAATAATTCTTCATTTCTAAGAGAATGTCTCTATGATATAAAAGAATGTAGAATGCATAACTTCATGTCTACCATGAAAATGTCAATTTAATTAAGCAAGTAGCTTTCGTGAAGTATAACAATTAGAATTAACTTCGATTTCACAAACGCTAATCCTAACAGCTTTAAGGAATTATAATTACTCACATAACCCCCTTGGTTGATTTAAGTATATACTAATTACACATTCCTTTGACATATAACATTTGTAACTAGCATGTCAGCCTAATCATCGTACTTAATAATCTTATTTTAGAATTACCAAAAATTGAGAAATTAATCATAGCATGTATTGCATCATTTTAACATTCATACAAGGATACATGTTTTGGATAAAGTATCAAGATTTTCTTTTTACCAGTTCTAGTCTCATAGAGCATGAATGAAAAATGAATGAGTATAAAAGTTTGTTTTAAAGATATTAATTATCAATCTTAAATTAGAGGATTAAGATGACAAAAACATATTTTATCAAAAGATATTCGCAAAATAATTATTAAATCGCCAAAACTAAATCACATATTCAGTATAATCATCAAATTGAGTTAAGTTTCATTATAGATTTAGATGGTAATTGAAAGTTTAGCTCATAGTGAGCATGATGACAAGCATCAAATAAGATGAAGATGCCAAATATATGATTAAACTATAAAAATCCAACCAAATTATTGATGTATCTTTCTTCCTTGATGATGATGATGGATGCTTCCAAGCCTTCAAACTTCTTGATTAATCTTCAACTTGAGTGTAAAGTGAGTGTTTTTAAGTGATAATCTCGTCCAAAACCTCCTCCAAGCACTCCGAAAGCAATGAGACATGCAAGCTATATAAAGGTAATCAGAGGTGTCAGGCACGACCCCGTTCTTAGTGGGGCACGTCCCCGTGGATTATTTTGCATGTGCTTTTAATGCTTCTCAGATCACATATGTGAGGCATAAGCACGGGAGCATGGTTATTAAGGCACGACCTCATGTTTTTATTGCTTATTTCTTGTATTTGTGTCTTATGTGGGCAAGGTGACCATAGGGGTGTGCTAGGTGAGGCACGGGCCCACATTTTGTTTATCATATTTTGTCTTCTTCCAAAAAAGTGACAATGGGGGCGTGGTTGATAAGGCACGGGCCCATGTTTTCTTTATCATAATTTGTCTTGTTATGGAAAGGTGACCATGGGGCGTGATTTGCCATCTAATACACAGTTTCTTTATTTTCTTTATTTTTCTTTGTGTATCCACTTGTTTCTTTGTTTGAGGCAGGAAGAAACCTAAAAATAGTAAATAACATAGTAAATAGCTATTTAAACTAAATATTAAAATAAAAAATATAATTTTGGAGATTATTTGATGCCTAAAAGATACATATTTTTATATACATCATGTGTCATCACTCCCAATTCTTCTAAATTTTAGCTTGTAGAGTGATTCATGTTTGGTAATTAGTTGCTAAATTAATTATGATGTTTGATCTTCGTACTCATAAAAGGTGCCCATGAAAATATTGAGTAGTCTTCAGCGACTACCAAACAATAAGAATCTCTAGTGACTCTTGCCACATTGACCAGACGAAACAAATTCATATGAAGGCGATCATGTGGAGTGTCAATGGAATTGATCAACTTCAGTGGGTGCGATTTCGTCTTTTACTTTCCTTTTTTGCACGAGACAGAAACATCAGTTATATTGAAGATTTTAAGTGAAACACCTTACGAGAAACTAAATGACGAGCAAATGAATCAGAAATGTTTGATTATGGAACCAATGTTTTTATTTAAATTGTGAACATGCATATTTTGTAAACAAGTGCTAAAATGGTTTTTCATATTTATTGCACAAAGGATGTCTTGTTCATGTATCTTCGAAAGTTAGACTATTTAACCTGTAAGTTTTCAACCCTGGGAATATTCAAGCACGAACTCAATGCAATGGCACAAATAATAGCAACCGGCCTTTCTTTAAAATATTAGATAATATAATAATATAATCTTCATTGGAACGATCATTTTCACATAAAGGTTGCCTTCAAAATCAAAATCGTTCATCGTACGCAGTAAAAGATAACTGGTTAAGTAGCAGAGGACATGTGGAATTATCTACTCTCGATATAAAATAAGTTGAGATTTTTAAACTTCAAAAAGACCTGCAATTTTTAAATAATTTGCTCAAGACTTGGCAGGAAAATTTTCTAACCCAAAATCAACGAAAATATCATCTTGAAAAAATTGAAAAGTCCATTTATGTTATTAGCGTGCTATCATGTTCACTGGGACCTTGGAGCAGGATGCGTGTAGAATCGTTCTTCACAACAAAGTAGGAAGAGTGAAGTTCAATGTGAAAAATAGGGAGACATTTACCATAACCAACATGAATAATATCATTACCATGTTACGCCTTAGAATTGCCACGACATGTTAAAGTCTTATGTCATGTGACTGTTTGCATAAGTTTCCAGACACCACATGTTGAAAACTACATGCAAATTTAGTTATGACTGATAATTTGTATAGTATTCATTTGTGCGAGTGTGCATTATGGATGGATAATGATTCGCGCAATTAGAGGAAATATATCATGTTCAACACCTATTACAAGTTTCATAAACCGTGTTTGTGTAGAGGCCCATCAAAATTGACATCATGTGTCGCCATGACCACGACCTCTGGCTCACTCTTCCATTCATCACACTAGATCTCTTTTCTTTTGTATCCACAGAGTTTTCCTCCTTGGATCATGTGAACATTTAAGTCTTTAACTTGTTTTATGGCGGGCCAGAATTAACTTGTGCGGATGGCTTGCGGACCCCTTGTCTAACATTCTTTAGCAAATGTTTCAGTTTTCCTAATTTAACTGCTTGCTCAGTCTCGTTTCTAAAACTGACACAATCATCAGTATGATGGCATATGTGGTTGTGAAACAAACACTACTTATTAGGATTCAAATGTGTTCTTCGCACAATTGGTTGTGGTTTCTTGAAATCAAATTCTTTGTAGTAAGAATCTCCGACGGGGTTTTTGTCAATGGAGTCCACTTGTTACTATCTTGCCCCCAATTGCGGTCATTGTTCTTGTTCCCAATCAGTGATCATGCATCTGGTTGCTTAGAAGTTTTTGCGGGAAGCTTGATACGAGATCGTATAGATTCTCGTACTGGCCTATTTAATCGTGTGTTCTTGAATTCCGTTTTTTTTATTTATATAGGACTATCACGCCCCAGAACACGTTCGGTCGCCGCAAAAAATTATCCCAAGTCTTGGACATTCTGTCTCTTCTTGTCAGACAGCGGATTAAGTCATTACTACGGACATTCTTGCGGAAGGCTCCCCGCATCATATCTTCACTTATCCCACCAATGTTCAACCTTTCAGCATTGAAACGGATGATAAAATCCTCAACAATCTCATTATCCCTCCTAATCACATCCAGAATTTCAGTCGGGCCCCGCGTGAACTTTTGTTGCTCACTAAAATGTTGTGAAAATTTAGCCACCAAATCATTCCAATTCTGGATTTGGCCATCAGGTAGCTTCTCAAACCACTTGAGAGCGGCATCAGTCAATGTAATAGCAAACATATGACACCAATATGGTAGGGTCCAACCACTAACCCGAACTATCGCAGTGAAGTTAAGCAAATGATCACTAGGATCCGTCATATCATTATGCTTTCCTTATTTGGTAGGAATCTTCACGTTCATAGGGAACGGAGATGTAGCAATTCGTGGGATGAACTTTGACTTTTCCGCAAACGCTGTGGGTCGATAAGGTTTGGTAAAATCTTCCTACACGTCATTAGAATACTCAGTATATCTGACCATTGCACGCGGGAGACTAGTCTCTTCCCTATCATACGCTTGACTATCCTCACTGAAGTTACTTGCCTCATCACGGTTTGCGGGAAACCTCCCGCATTACCGGACGACCTCTGTCACAACCTGTATCTTCTTCCTCCTCATCAGAATATCCCTCAGTTCTGATACTCTCCCGAATCTAACTCCGACGAACTGTTGACGGAGGGGATGGAGACCTCGACGGAACATCATCATAAGTTAAAGTCCTCGCACAAACTTTTTCTTCCCGTAACATTTTTTCATACTCAGCCGCAATCTTTTCTTGGTGTAACTGCAACCATTCTTTAGGAGTCTGAATTCTTTTGGTTCTAGAATCTTGACGGGAAGACCTCACTAGAGGAGAATTTCCAGATGTGTCTTCCAGATCTGGAATCTGACGAATCTGGCGAGTCTCTGCTGTCACCCGTCCCCAATCACCAGGAGTAGGTGTAATGCGTGCAACAGGTCTAGCAGAACACCTTGTTACCACTGGAGTTTCCATCGGAAACTATTGAGACTGACTCATAAAGTTCTAGCAAAAACACGGGTGGCGCCAATGAAGAAGCACATATCTAAACCCGAATAGGTTAGATCGATTATTCCACCGGGTATGGATTTTTCGAAAAATAATACGTTAACACGAGTAAGAGCTCAACAATTCCGACGAGGGTAACCTGCAAAACAAAACATTGTGATCTCGTTACGGGAAGGACAAGAGTGGGGGTCTTCCCGTAACCACCCTCCGGCGTGAGAATAAGTACAGTTCTTGTAGAGAGAGAAAGTACTTAAGTGATTGATGTAATATATGAAGTGTGAATCAATACCTTATGATGATGATATGGGTATTTATAGCCGGTGGTTAGAGGAATATTATTGGTACAACTGTCCCTTCTAGAAGATATTCTATGTAACAACTGGACACGTGTATGCATCTGATAGGATAAGACAACTAGCCATGTGCACGGTTATAACAACCTTTCCAGCTGTCCTTCTCTGATTTGCTGCTACGTCACGTGCCTTTCTCGAGAGAATTTTCGTTTAAATATTCTAGAAGGAAATTAGTTACAACTGCTTTGCTGATCTCATCATCCGCAAGATGATGGAAATATCCTGTGGATGACTTCTGCGGAAGTCTTGAGTGACCCGCGGATCTTATTTCATGATCCTTGGAGCTTTTCGCTGCCTTTCCTCTTAATTGAATTATGCGAGTGATGGTGTCCCGCGGATGACTTTTGAGGAAGTCTTAGATGACTCGCGGATACTACTTTATGGGTATTTGGAGTTGTTCGCTACCCTACCTAATGCAGCGGTAAAACGAAAATGAAGGTCAAAACACATTGATTCTACGAATTCCCGTGTTGGACTTCCAAACTCCCAAATTCCACCCAAAAGGCTAGGGAAAATGAAGAGAAAAAATATTTATTTCTCAAATTCAAGTCTGCCTTTTCCAATTACACATACTGAATATAAATAAAGGTTCTAATACGAAATGGGCCTAAAAAGGGCCATGGGCCACACACAAACCCAAAAATAAAAACATAAAAAGTGCTGAAAAACATAAAAAGGCCCAAAACTTTATTTAGAAGGCGTTTTTGGGCTTCGTACAAGGGCCAAACCGCCGTAGGCAATTTTACACAATGTGCTCCACGTCTCAAGCTTCGATTTGACTGGTAATAGGCCTAAAACGGAGCTTTGTGGGCCAAGTTATGCCCGTTTTCGTGGGCCACCTTTTATAGCGCGATCTCGGGCCTCTAAATACATAATAGCCCGGTCTTCAATACTTAGGCCCACATCACTACCTCTATAATTGTTATCTTTGTCGTATCCCCCATGATAAAAATCCAGATGTCCACAACTGTTGTTATTGTTTTTAGAGGGAGTATTGTAGAAATCTTGGGGTGATTGAGTTGCAACAGTTATAGAGGTAATTAGTTGATAGCAAACTTAAGAACCATTTGTTGAAGACGTAGCTGTTGTGGAGCTTGAGTAGCACATGGAAGAAAAGTGCAAAGTGCAATGCAGATTGCAAAAAAAATGTTTTCCATGAGCGTACAAAACATAGTGTGATTGATTGGCACATCACTCGTCATAATCTTCACTGTCACACCAGGCTCCACGGGCATCGCGTAGCGCGACACCACCCATATGTTGGGTTTTGTGAGACTCCATCGCGTATCGCAAGGGGCTTGTTCTTAGCCCGTCGCATATAGGGGTGTTAGTCGGGTCAACCCGATCAGGTTTCGGGTTAATCAGGTTTTCAAAAATTAAAAACTAACCCACAGCCCGACCCTATTAAGGTTCGGGTTAGTCGGGTCGGGTTTGTCCGGTTACTCTACATTTTGAGGTTAAATAACAAATTTTGAATGTAAATGTCACAAAATGCTTGTTATCAACTTGTGAATAAATTAACCTTTGTGTTAGTAGCTTGGCCATTTCATGTTGATGCAACTGAACTTCTGTTCAGGTCACAAGCATCACGAGAATTCGGCCAGGTTTCACAATTAGAGTGGCTTCATATGCAATTAGGAAGTACCTTTGAAAGGGCAACACAAATAATGTCTACATGAAGAATGTTGTTAGTTAACCAGAAACTAAGAAATCCTGCTTTACCAATGGAAATTCATTATACCATCTGCAAAAATTTACATCTCTAGTCAATCTTGATTAGACCAAAGACTTTTACATGTTATCTTATTTTTCTTTGACTGCTTCTGTAAAATGTACTAGTTAACAAACTGTTTCTTTCTTCATGTTCAATTTATACGTGTACAATTTAGAAAAAATGGGTCTCAATAAACATACATGGAATATCATGATCATGTTGATCAATTAAAGTTTATAAAATTAAAATTACGATACACTACAATCCAAAACTTCAACAAAATGTCACATAATAAATATTAATCGGGTTATTCGGGTTAACCCGAACCCGACCCTAATAATAATACGGGTTAACCCGAATAACCCGATTACTACTTTTTGACCCTATACCCGACCCGAATTAGGTCATTCGGGTTTGGGTCGGGTTAATCAGGTTCGGGTATTTTGGACACCCCTAGTCGCGTAGCACAGTGGGCCTGGAAATCAATTTTTTTCATATTTTGTCCTTCAACTTTGAAATTTTGACAATATTGGCCAGAAATTTTTGGGATGTTACATTCAGCTCGGGACCGTCTCACTTCCATTTGTTCCATAGCCTTTGCAGATTGTTTTATAAAGGCCCAGTTAGCATCTTGAAGAAACACAGATCCGATCCCCGGGTATGGGTCCTGGATCCACTAACACAAAATGAGCAAAACTTCCCGAAGTCCAATGATCGGAACCTGCAAAACAGACACCGTGAGTCTCGTTACAGGAAGGACAAGAGGGGGTCTTCCTGTAACCACCCTCCGGTATGAGAATCAGTATCGTTCGTAAAGAAGAAAATACTGAAGTGTATAGACTAAATGTAGTCATAGTATAAGTGAGTCAGAGTGAATGTGAATGAATGAATACCTCATGCAGGTTGACAAGGTATTTATAGCTGAAAGATGTAGGAAGGTGATTGGGCCAGCTGTCCTCTTCTAGAAAATCTTGGTAACTGCCTAGACGCGTGTCCCTTTGAGGTAGGTTGAGCTATACGTCCCATGTGCATGGGTATAACAACCTGGACACGCGTCGTCTAATGATAGGACGGGTCATACCCTGGCCATGTGCACGCTTATACCAACCTGGCCAGGTGTCCTTTGCTCATTGGCTAGCAAGTCACGTATTCTTCAAGTAACAATCATGGGTACTCTTCTAGAGGATAGTTAGTTCATGACAGCTGTCCAGTTGGCATTGCCTTCCGGTCATTTTGGCGGACAGATGTCCTATCGCGCAGATGACTTCTGAGAGTGCCTGGATGCTTCCGCATGTGGTGTGAGGACGTTCTTCCTCTGCCGAGTTATGAGGATGATCAATATGTCCCGCGGGTGATGTATGAGAGGTTTCTCTATGACCCGCGGGTGGGGCATAAGGGTATTTGGGTCTTTTTGGTACCCTACCTCTATAAGTCCCCCCAGTCCAGTGTTTCTTCCGCGTGAAGTCTTTATGCGGGTGAAATTTTGGACTTAATGTATTTTGGGGGTTTTTGAATTTTGAGGTTCGGTAGAAAATATCTTCTGTTGGTGTAGATAATCATGAAAAAAGGACAAGTTGACCATTCGCAGGCGCGTGAACAGGTAATGGAACGTTTATGACGGCTGTCACTCTACCCGACTGTGCAACTTTTTCTCTTTTTCTAATTTCCCGCGTGACGTGGCAGTTGTTGATTAGGCGATGACTTTCTCTCTCACTGTTCATATCCCATCGCATTAATTGCGGTGGGTATAAATAGTGAGAGATATCTTCAAATCGAAGTTTTGATCGACTTTGATTCCTGATTATCTTCTTTCTTTCTCTGATAAAATACTGAACTTCTCATATATCCTCTTGCTATCTCACCAAATCCTACTATAATGTAGAACGTTCAGACTGAGGTTGATGAAATAGAAGTTTCATGGGATCGTTATGAATATGAGAAGTTGCTTGAGACTTATGGCATTCCACCGGAGTGGGAACCAGAATTTCCCTCTCCGGGTTCTATAGCCAGCCTGCCGCCGCCTGGCAAAATGGTTGTGTATTCTGATTACTTCTTCTATGGGAATTTTAGTTTTCCCATAACGAAATTTTTCATGAAGGTGCTGACTGCATATGGGATCCACTTATCCCAACTGCATCCGCGTGCTGTAATGCGAATTCATCATTAAGAATTCGTATGTACAACACGTGACATGGTACCACACCTTGACTGATTTCCAGTCTTCTATGGATTCGCCAACCGTGACGGTTGGTTTACATGTCAAGGATTCTCCGATCGAAGTATCGGGTATGAGGTTGAGAAGGGGTCCGCCAACTGGCGCAATAAGTTTTTTTGGATCTCTGAGGACGTGGTACCTATTGCCATGTCCGGCGTCAGGTTAATGCTGCGCTCCCGGACGTTGTCACGGCCGCTCACGAGGGTCTTGACTGGTATCGCACTCTAATGGCGGAGCCAAGGCTAATGCGGGCGTTGCCTAAGGAAACCCTAGTGTGGGCGGGCATGAGCCGCTTATGGCCATCAGAATTTATAGAACCTATATTTCTTGATTTGAATGAACGTAAGTTATCCTTTTTGCCCTTTCCCTTTCTCAAAGCTTTTTATGATTGATTTTTTATCTTTTCAGGTCGGGGTTCTATGCTTAACGCCCTCTTTGAGAATAGGGGTTGTGTCCGTAAAAGCATCCGTGATGCGGGGGACAAACCTATCCTTGAGAAGACCAAGGCCCGATTTCTTTTTTCAACGAAAGTGCGAGCTGAACCTGTAATTTCGGACGCCACCTTTCAAACTGGTGCGTATGTCCTAAACCCTCCTCCACTTAATGCCATTACAGAATGATGGGATGATCGCTATTCTGTCATCAAGCGATGACGATACCTCTGAATTTTCTGCCTCTTAAGAGGAGAGGAATTCTGGTGATGATGCCCCTGAATTTTCCTCTGTCTCTCATTTATTGGCAGAGTTGGAGAAGAAGAGAGCTTCTTCGTCCTTTCAAGCGGGTGATGCGGGTGCAAAAACCGCGGACGCTGGAGAGGGGTCTTCGAAGAAGAAAAGGAAAACCCATCGTCCCAAGAAGCCTCAATATAGTCTTGCGGAACGTATGGATACAGTAGAAGGTACGTAATTCACTTTCTGTATTGTATTGTTTTGAAGTGTTAGCTAAGTATAGCTTTTCTTTTTGCAGGTCCATCGATCTTTGGGGATGATGTATCTGAGAGGTTACCCACTCCAACTCCCAAATCTGATAAACCACCGTCTCCTCCTCCAAAGAAGGAAACATAAGACAAGCCTCCCACTCCTCCTACTGAAATTATCACGGAAGAACCAGTCGTCCAGTCTGGAAATGATAGTCCTTTCGACTATCTGTTTCAAACTGGGACTTTTACTGGGTTCTAAAAGAGTGGCCCGGCTGTAAAAGCTGAGGGCTTTAGGACGAATCCCCTCCTCGTTCTCCTTCACAAATATTTGCTACCTCTTCCCCTTTAACTACTGGTGGGGAATGAGGTTTTCAAATTGGGCAAACGTTCTGGGGTGCCGGGGAGGCAACCGCACAGAATGCTCCTCAACAGTCGACTTCAATCCCCGTTCGCCTCGAAGCCTCAGGTTCCCGTTATTACGGAGATGCGAACCTGGGGGATGATTTTGATTTGTTTGTCCCTCCATGGGATATTACAAATGGGTCCCGGTTCTCTGATCCCGGGACCTGTATGAGATTTGTAAAACACTGTGTGCCGCCTGCTAAAATGGTGCACCAGCATGACCGTTCCCGCCACGACCTTCATACTGACTTATCTTTTTCCTTGGCTAACACTCTAGCCTGTAGCTAGGAAATTTTGCGTGAATGGCGTACCATGGGCAGGAAGCTGGGTGAAGCTTATCGGGCCGTTGAGGCTGCGAAAAAAGAAGCTGAGGAGCATCGCTTAGAAGCAGACGGACGCGGAGATCGCCCTCATGGGTGAGCGGGACCTGAATGCTACCGCCGCCCGCCAATGGAATGAGGCCTGTGAAAAGCAGAACTCCCTTCTTGAGGCTGCCCGGGCTAAGGCACAGAAGGAAAAGGATGATTTGGCACGGGCTCAAGAAGCGAACTCGGTTTTGGAAAATCAATTGACCCTTCAAGGCACACGAATCCAAGTGCTTGAAGCGGAACTGAAGCTGCAGAGGAAGCAGGTTGAGCTTAGAGATAAAAGTGTTGCTGAGATTAAAGCTGCTTATGAATCCCTCTTGCAAGCTCGCGAAAAAGCGGAGACCCGTGCCACCTCAGCCTTAAATGAAAGATAACAGGCGATTGCGGAATCTCAAGAGCTCCGGACACGAGCTGAACGCGCAGAGCAAGACCGTCAGTGGTTCCTCACTCGGGGACTTGATTCTGTAAGCTTTCCTCATTTGTTGTCCATTATACGTGTCTTGATACTAAATAACTTATGTTTTTATGTTTCCAGGTCATCCGCCATATTAAGAGTAGTCCAGAGCTTATTGACAGCTTTGCTCACCTGATGACTGCCTCGACTCAGCTTGGACGGATGAAAGGTTTTAATGAAGGGATGACCTATGCTCAAACGAATGTTTCTCTGGAAAGTCTTCCGCTTCATAGCCTTGACGTCAAGCAGGAATATACTATGCGGATTAAGGACCATGACAGCCTGGTGTTTACGCTGCAAAATAAGCTTCCGGAATTTGCTGCGGCTAGTGATGGTGTGCAACAATTGAAGGAGTACCTTAACGATGAATCTGAGGATGCCTCCTCTGAGGACACTCCACCAACTCCTCCGGAAGATGTTGTGGTCCCGAACCCATAGGATTCGATAAGTTAGGTTTTTAAACCATTGTAATTATTATTCCTCGTATTGTAATTATTTTGTTTATGTAATGGAAAAGAACCTTTTGTCTTTGGGAATATCTATACGATGTGTGAAAAATATCCTTGGAAGATATTTTTGAAATTTGAAATTTCTACAAGTTGGATAATTTTGGTGACGTGGCGGAGAGAGAGAGACTTCTTAGGGACAACTGAAAAGACGTGTATGACGCTCTTGACAGCATGTTCGCACTTTCTTGAATCTCCCGTCTGACGTGTCAATCATCTGGCGGTCCGCGGTTTCTCTCTCCTCTGGCTCTCCATCAGTCGCATTAATTGCGATAAGTATAAATAGATCATTCGTGATTTCCATTTTACTCTTTTCTCTTTCAAAGCTCTTTCGCTCTCAAATATTCAAAATTTGAACTTTCTGAGATTTCTTTGTCTTTCTTGTTACTAATCTTATTTCGATGGCTGGAGATAAAAAACGGTGCTCCTGCCATTCATGAGGTTTTCGTGAATCTTAAGGAGAAAGATTATGACGACGTTGTTGACGTGTATAGTCTGGCATCTGAATGGGAACCGGAGCGTCCGGCGAGTGGTTCTATCGCTACCAGTCCGCCTCCGAGGAAGATGGCCGTATATATTGACCATTTTACGACGGGGAATTTCCGGATCCCGGTGACTAGGTTCGTCCAGTCGGTCTTGACAACCTACGGGATTCACCTAACACAAATCCATCCCTTCGGGATGCTGAGAATTCGACATTTCGAATTCTGTTGCCAAACTCGTAATTTCGAACCCTCGGTTGGCATGTTCTCCGTTTTCTACAAAATGACCTTCCGCGACGGATGGTATAGTTTTGCTTCCATCGGGAAGAAAGTTGTAGGTACGGAATGGATCCGTAGCCTTCATGGCTGGAAGTCAAAATTTTTGTAGATCTGGGAGGATGTTGTGCCTTTCGCGATGGTTCATCGCAAGGCGGAGGACGCCATGCCAGTGGTTCCGGCTGCTGCTCATGAGGGTCTTCCATGGTTTTTAACCTTGACCGCCACGCCGACTCCTATGCGCCTCATATAGGAGGGGGCGATGGTGAGTGCAAAGATGAGCTGCTTGTGGCCGTTCCCTGACTTGGAGCCGTTTTATGAGAAGACCAACAAGAGTGAGTTTGGTTTTACTCCTATTCTCTCGTTAATAAATGTCTGATTTCTAACTTTTATTATTGTTTGTACAGGTGAGGGTTCCGCCTTCGATACTTTGTTGGATCATGAAGGGGGCATGATGGTTCGTTGCCCAATCGATCCAAGGGACATGCCCTTTTTAGAACGCACTAGTGTTAACTTCCTATTTCCCACCGCGTTTCGTTCGGAACCAGTAGTTTCCAAAGTGATGTACGCCAAAGGTGAGGACTATGTTCAAGAGTCTATTCAAAAAGGTGAGGGCATTTTACAACCTCGACCCGTGACTGCTATTACTTCCAGCGGGGTGATTGTACTCTTTTCGTCTAGCGAAGAGTCATCACTTTGAAGAGGAAGTTCTTCTACTAACGCAATGCATTCGACTGTAGGTCTGACCCGTCAAAAAGCCACTACCAGTCAAGCGGCGGACCATGAAGATGTTGATGCTACCGCGGAGGGAAATCGTCCCGCATCTGATGACGTCGCCACTAAGGGTGATCATCAAACTGCTGATGCGGGTGTTTCCAAGGTAGCCGTCAAACGCAAGGCCCAACCTGCTAAGGTTGCCCCGTCGAAGGAATCGAAAAAGCGGAAGCCTGCTGCTGACTTGGAAGTGCGCCTCCGTCAGCTTGACTCGGAAGACCCTTCCTTGGGTAAGTTTGATATTCTTCTAATTTATCAATTGTTATGGATCAAATGCGTATCTGATCTATTATTAACATTTTTCAATGGCTCTGAATGATTTTTCTGGGAGTGTTTCAGGTTTAAAGAGTTCAACTCCTCTTCCGCCGCCGCCATCTCCGCCTCTCAATGCTGCCAACGATCCAATCTTTGTAGCTGATGACTCTCCTTTGAAGAATAAGGAAGTTGACGATATTGATCACATCAGTATGTCACCTTCCTTCAACGTTCAACACTTCAGGGATCAAGGGGGTATGAGTATGTTTTCTCATGGGCCCCGAACCTCTCCGGCTCCTCGGGAGGAAGATCCTACTCCGCATCGTCCAAGTTGGTCTTTACGCCGAGATTCAACGTTCCGTGACGTGGACGTATGCTTTGAGTATTTGCAGGAGAGTCTTCCTCCCGCTGAAAAGGAGCGACGTCGTCGCAGTATTCGCCAAGAGTTATTAAACTCAAACTCTTATCACTTGGTGAAAACTATTTCTCCGTTATTAAACATATTTTTAACTGGGCCCCGTTCCAAGTTCTAGGGACCTCACTCCCGTCCAACTTTTCTAACTTGTAGGCACCTTTAGATAACACTTTTTTAACTCTATAAGGTCCTTCCTAAGTCAGGGCCAACTTGCCCGGAGGCTTCATTGTTGCGGAAGACAAAATCTCCCGCATAGAACTCGCATTTCTGGACCCACGAGTTATAATATTTTTGCAACTGGCGTTTGTAATTGTGCTCGCGGATCGATGCTAGTTCTCTCCTCTCTTCGAGGAGGTCAAGATTCATCCGGAGTTCGTGATCATTGTCATCGATCAGCAAAACTCTTGCGGATGGAATCCCAATCTCGACCGAAATCATGGCCTCTGTGCCGTAGGTTAGACTAAAGGGGGTCTCAGAGTTACTGGAATTCTTTTGGGTGCGGAAGGCCCAGAGTACATGGGGCAATTCGTCAACCCAACCCGTCCGTTTATTTCTAGCCTTGTTTTGATTCCTTCCTTGATTGTCCGGTTGGTTCTCTCAACCTGACCGTTCGCCTGCGGGTGGGCTACAGATTTGAAAATTTGAGATATCTGCAATTCTTTCAGCCATTACTGTAGCCACTGTCCGCGAACTGAGTACCGTTATCACTAACGAGTTCCAGCGGAAGACCAAACCGGCAGATTATGAATTCCTACAGGAATTTCTTAACACTTGCTGTTGTGATGGAAGCAACCGGTTTGGCTTCCCTCCACTTCGTGAAGTAGTCGATTGCTACTATTAAGAATTTGACACGTCCCGGGGCTTCGGGAAAAGGTCCCATTATATCGATAGCCCATTTCTGGAACGGCCAAGCTGAAGTGACTGGAACAAGCTCGTTCTTTGGTCGTAGCGTGTTAGGAGCATGGTGTTGGCTAGAATCACACTTTCTGATTTCATGCACGGCATCCAGGTGCATTCCTGGCCAATAATATCCAGCATTCATCAATTTTGCTACGACCATGTGCGGGCCAGCGTGAAGACCACAGATGCCTTCATGAACTTCCCTGATTAAATAGTTCGCGTCCTCTGCGTCCACGCATCGAAGTAGTGGACCGAGGAAGGAACGTCGGTATAAAACACCGTCATGTATCTGTAATTCAAGGCTTTGTGCTTTATCTTCCGGGCCGCAGCTTTTCCCTCTGGGAAAGCTCCTGATTACAAATATGCTATGATAGGTGTCATTCAGGATTCCACTCTGGTTTGAATCACCAAAACTTGATGTTGCGGGACAGACGGGCGATCCAATATTTCAATGCGGATGTCTTTAGCAAAGTGTTCGAAATTTGTTGAAGCCAGTTTGCTAAGAGCATCTGCTGATTTGTTCTCGCTTCTTTTTATGTGGATTACTTTGCATGAAGATAACTGGAGCATCAAATCTTTCGCCTGTGTCACATAAGAAGCCATTATGCCATTCTTTGCTTCATATGTGCCATTGATCTGTCCCGCAATTAACATGGAGTCCACGCGGGCTTCCAAATGTTTCACCCCAAGCTTTTTGGCTATCCGTAAGCCGGCCAAGAAAGCCTCATACTCTGCCTCGTTGTTAGTACTCTTGAAGTCTAACTTTATGGCGTATGTAAACTCGTGGCCTTCGGGATTGACTAGCCTGAAGCCTGCGCCAGATCCCTCACTGCTTGAAGCCCTATCCGTGAACAAAGACCAAACCTGTCCTTGTTCAGGAGGTGCTTGGGGTTGTTGCTCCATCAAACATTCTTTCCCTTTATGTTGCTGGACTTCAGTGACGAAGTCCGCCAACACCTGCCCCTTGATTGCCGGCCTAGGTTTGTATTCTATCGCGTGTTCACCTAGCTCGATGGCCCACTTCGCCAATTGCCCAGACAATTCCGGCTTACTGAGAACGTTCTTGAGTTTGTATCCGGTTAGAGCGTTGATGGGATGCCCCTGAAAGTACATGCGGAGGCGTCGGGCAGCATAGACCAATGCTAAGACAAGTTTTTCTAGCATTGAATATCTTGTTTCTGGGTCCAACAGTGTTCTGCTGACGTAGTAAATCGGTGTTTGAACGTTTTTCCTATCCGTCAGGAGGACAGCCCCAATAGCGATGTCGGATGCTGATAAGTACATCGTTAAAGGTTCTCCCGCATAAGGTGCTGTCAATGTGGGCAATTCCATCAAACATTTCTTAACTTCCAAGAAAGCTTGTTCCGCTTATGCGGTCCATATGAATTGTGCTTTCTTGAGGCAGTTTCTTAGTGTTGAGACAAAAGGATAAGACTTGGCTGCATGATTCGCCAAAAAACGATTCAAAGCAACCAAACGGCCATTGAGCGTCTGAACTTCCTTGAGGGAGGATGGAGAAGGCATGCGGGATACAGCTTGGACTTTATCCAGATTAGCTTTGAAGCCCGCATCCGTAACGATTACTCCAAGAAACTTCCCTTCTTCCATCCCAAACGAACATTTAGCTGGATTCAGCTTCATGTTAATACTTCTTAGCGTTTCGAACGTTTCTTCGATGTCCCTCAACATTTGGTCTTCCTCAACACTCTTGATCCCAAGGTCGTCCATATAAACTTCCACATTTCGACCAATTTGACTTTTAAACGCTATGTCCATCAACAGTTGATATGTGGCCCCCGCATTCTTTAGTCTGAAAGGCATCATTTTGTAGCAAAAAGTGCCTTGATCGGTACGAAAAGTTGTTTTATCCTTGTCACCCTCAGCCATGCGGATTTGATGGTAGCCTTTGTAAGCATCTAAGAAGCATTTGAATTTGAATGGTGCCACAGCATCAACCTTGAGGTCTATTTCTGGTAGCGGATAATAGTCCTTGGGACACGCCTTGTTTAGATCCTTGAAATCTATACACATCTGCCATGTTCCGTTACTTTTGGGAACGATAACCGGATTGGCGACCCAGGTCTGATATTGAATTGGACGAATGATTCCAACCTGTAAGAGGTACTGAACTTGCTCATTCATTGCTTTTGTTTGCTCCGCCACTCATCTTACGTCGTTTTTGAACTATTGGTGTAAACATTGGATTTACCCTCAGTTTGTGCTCCGCAATACTCCGCGGGACACCAGTCATGTCCGCGGGTTGCCATGAGAAGACATCGATGTTCTTTGATAAAAACTGTTTGAAAAAAGTTCTTACTATCTCAGAGATAGCAGGGCTTATTGTTACAGTTTGATCAGGAAATTTTTTGTTCAAAACCCACTTTTCAGGTTCAGTCCGTCGAGATTGTTTTGGAATCTTGCTGGGTTTTGAGCTTTCTGTAGCGAAGCAATGTCGATTGACGTGAATTATTGCTACACCGGTGGTGGTTGGAACCCCTACCGCACCATGAGCCGTGGACGGATGAGCATTAAAGTCACCAATTGCTTCTCGTCCTAAGATGATGTCATGTTTCGACGTTGCTGGTAAAACTAAAAATTCGACCTCCTCGGTCCTTGAATGAACTCCATCGCTCAGGGTGAATGGGAAAGAAATCAACCCTCGCGGGTGCATTATCTCTCCTCCAAATCCTGACACAGGAGCATGGACGGGTTTCAGTCTTTCCTTGTCCTCTTCATCAAGTTGTTCAAAGCACTGTTCGTACATGATGTCCGATGTACTACCAGTGTCTAAGAAAACATACTGAGAGAGGTAATGACCGAAGAGGGCAGTGATGATCAAGGAGTTTTTGTTTCTGGGACCTTTTTTTTTACTCGTGGAAAGATCACTGGCTCATTCTTCCACCCTTCCTCGTCGTATTCCCGCCTCTTTCCTCCGACCTTTCGTCCGCCTTGAATCATCTGAACCTTTAAGTCCTTGACTTGTTTCTTGGGGGGGACCCTGGTTGTCTCGCATGGGAGCTTTACCAGTCCCAGGTTTCCCATCTTTTACCAGGTGTGTAAGTTTCCCGGACTTTATAGCCGCCTCATTTTTGCTCTTCAAAGCATTACATTCGTTCGTATTATGACCGATGTCATTATGAGACGAAAAATATTTTTTGGTATCGAGGAATGATCTTCTCGTGAGTGGCTGTGGTTTCCGGAAATTCACAATTTCAGTAGTGAGGATTTCTGCGGGAGTCTTTGAAAGAGGAGTCCATCTGTTGGGGCCTCAACTTGAGGGTCCCCCTTTGTTCTTGTTGCCGATGAGGGATCTTGCATCGAATGGCTTTGATGCTTTCATGTTTGGCTGAAGTCTTGACCAGATTGGTCCATTTGCCTATTTATTGGGTCTCGGAGTTTGAAATTCAACTTTGAGTTTTTGTTTTGAATTATTATTCTCCAATATTTTTCAGTGTTGGCAAACAATTTCGCCGCGGTCATAATATCGTCCCACTCTTTTGGCATTCCATCCCTACCAGTGAGTGTGCGGATCAGCTCGTCACACCTGACATTCTTGCGGAAGGCACCGCGAAGCATGTCTTTGCTGATCCCACCAATATTCAGACTTTCGTCATTGAACCTGGTAATAAAATCTTCTATGGATTCGTTATAATGGAAGATAACATCCAAAATTTCTGACTGGTCCCGCGTGTGTTTCTTTTGCTGGCTGAACTGTTGTGAAAATTTCTTCATCAGATCATCCCAGCTGCAGATTTGACCGTCTGGTAACTTCTCAAACCATTCCCTCGTTGCCCCTGTTAGTGTCAATGCGAACATGTGACACCAATAAGGGAGCGTCCATCCGCTCACACCACCAACTGCCACGAAGTTTTGGAGATGATCGCTTGGAACAGTCATGTCATTGTATTTACCCACCGATGTAGGTATCTTAGCATTGACAGGAAAATGCGTTGTCGCAATGCTTGCTATAAACTTCGACTTCTCAGCAAAGGCTGCTGGGCGGTATGGCTTGGTGAAATCTTCCACAGCATCACTATGATACTCGGTGTGGCGAACTACGTCCCGCGGACGACTGCTTCTTGCTCTTGAACTCATCCTTCTATCACCCGTGTAGAAACTATAGTTTCCCAGGTGATATGTTGAGTCATAACTGTCATACTCATCGATGTAAGATGGCATCCGCATGTCCATGCGAGGGCGAGGGCGCAACCTTCGTGGTTCAACAAATTCTTGCTCAGTTTGTTGACTGTGGCGGATCTGACTTCCTCTCACCATTGGAAGAGGAGAAAGGGATCTCCGGGGAGATTCTTCGTAAGTCAGAGCACGAGCGTGAAGATGTGCATTCCGTACTCTCCGCTCATATTTCGTTTTCAAGTTCTCTTGTTGGACATGAAGCCATTCTTCCGGGGACAATAGCCCGCCGGATCTGGAATTATGACGGTGAGACCTCGCCATATTAGAATCATCGGAATCATCATCCGGATCTAACACTGATCGAGTTCAGTGGGTCTCCCTTATAATTCGTCCAAGGTCACCCAGATTAGAACCTTCTGGAGCCGTAACATGTCCTAAATCAGTAGGAGTTGGCCCAGTTGGTGCAGTGATGCGCTCAAGGGTACGACCACCTGGTGTTGTTTCGGTACTTCGTGATCCCGGAGCCGTCACACGTGCAAAAACACTTGAGGCAAGGCCTTCAGGTATTTCAGTGAAGTAAGTACAAGAGTTCCCATCGGCCCCTCAGGAAGTTTACTCATACTTTAAACGAACCGAAAAACCAACGAAAATTTATGTTGTTCTAACACCAAAACGGATGGCGCCAATGAAGAAACACGGATCCGATCCCCGGGTATGGGTCCTGGATCCAATGAGTCTACAGGGTAAAATACAATACTACTAACACAGTATGAGCACAACTTCCCGAAGTCCAATGATCGGAACCTGCAAAACAGACACTGTGAGTCTCGTTACATGAAGGACAAGAGGAGGGTCTTCCTGTAACCACTCTCCGGCGTGAGAATCAGTATCGTTCATAAAGAAGAAAATACTGAAGTGTATAGACTAAATGTAGTCAGAGTATAAGTGAGTCAGAGTGAATGTGAATGAATGAATACCTCATGCAGGTTGACAAGGTATTTATAGCCGAAGGATGTAGGAAGGTGATTGGGCCAGGTGTCCTCTTCTAGAAGATCTTGGTAACCGCCTAGACGCGTGTCCCTTTGTGGTAGGTTGAGCTATACGTCCCATGTGCATGGGTATAACAACCTGGACACGCGTCGTCTGATGATAGGACAGGTCATACCCTGGCCATGTGCACGGTTATAACAACCTGGCCATGTGTCCTTTGCTCATTGGCTGTCGAGTCACGTATTATTCAAGTAACAATCGTGGGTACTCTTCTAGAGGATAGTTAGTTCATGACAGTTGTCCAGTTGGCATTGCCTTCAGGTCATTTTGGCGGACAGATGTCCTATCGCGCGGATGACTTCTGAGGGTGCCTGGATGCTTCCGCGTGTGGTGTCAGGACGTTATTCCTCTGCCGAGTTATGCGGATGATCCATATGTCCCGCGGGTGATGTATGAGAGGTTTCTCTTTGACCTGCGGGTGGTACTTAAGGGTATTTGGGTCATTTTGGTACCCTACCTCTATACATCTCCTGTTCGTTTTTTATGTGGCAAACTCTCAATGCTTATTGTAGTTGCATTGTAAGTTAAAGGAGGAGGGGGGTAGCCTAATAAGTTTGGGCTAGTTTAATGTTTATGTTCGGTCTTTTATTGGGCTTTACTATATTTAGTTAGGGTTTATGTTTTGGCTATATAAAGCCTTTATGTTCTCTTTATATTTAGAGGTGCACAAAAAACCCGAACTCGGAACCGGACCCGATATTAATACCCGGAACTCGTTTTTTTATATCCAGATTTTTAATACCCAAACACGTACCCGACCCTACCTGTAGAGTACGGATATGGTATGCATTTCAATACCAAAACCCGGACCCGGAACATGACTCGATTTGTACCCGGTAATACCCGAAAAGCCATCCTAAAAGGTGCAACCCCTTAAAAATCCAATATATATCCAAAAAATACCCGATAAAAAGCCAGAAAAAACCAGAAAATTGGGTTTTTTCAATACCCAGAAATAGGGTATTCAAATTTCCGGTTTTAGAATACCATGTTCTATACCCGACCCGACCCCGATACATAGGGTATGGTTGTTGAAGACAATACCCGAACCCGACCCAGTTATTGTCAATACCTGATTTTCCAATACCCGATCATACCCGAACCTGGGTATCTGAAAAACCTGATTTATGCACCTCTATTTATATTAAGCACTTTTCAATTGAATAAAACCTTAGTTGTTTTACTCTGTACATGTTTATCAGTTAACACTATTTGTCTTTAACCTAATTGTTGACATGTTCTTTGGTTGGTTATAATTCCAGACGACATGCATGTGTTCATGTATATTGACCTCATGTAATATCATTTATTCTAAGCTAGGTAACAAAACATGTCGCGTTGCGGCGTAGTGATGCGAATTCGGGTGGTATTGGTTAAGTTCATCGTAACCATTAACAATCCAACTCGATACTCTAGTCGGGGTATATTTCAGTAATAGGTGTGGTTAGATTAGTTTTGTTGATAAAACCTTAAAATAATCGGGCATTTTTTGTAGCAGGTTCACATGTGAAGATGGCATCGACCCAGATGTCATTGCACATCTTCGTGGGAGTGACTGTTCTCCTACAACGGGCGCCTCTCGTGCCATAGTCATGGCGCTAGCGGGGATTTTGTAAACAAATAATTTATTATTAATGGATTATTATGTTTAATAGTGGAACTGATCGAGGTGTTTTTGTGTACCGACGACTTAATAAAAAAGATACGTTTGTAAATGCCCAACATAGTATCGGCACACATCCAACTTTTGATCAAAACTAAACGAATTTGGTCAGTGTCAGTTAGATTCGTTATGATACCAGCATTGAACCCAAAAATAAATTAGTAAACACCCATAATAGTAGTGACACTCGTATAACTTATTATACAACAAATAACATATTTAAAACGACGTATACTCAGTCGGTAAAACCCATTATGAAATTGATGGATTTTGAGATTTTAAAAAGGATCTTAGAGTATCTAGGGTTGGGCCAGGAGGGTCTCTTAACGTCTTCTTTTTTCTTCTCATCGGAGTTCTTTCTCAAAGGCTTGTCATGGTAAGGAAGAGGGGGGGGGAGCACACTTGGAGAGCGCAGTACAATGAAGAGTTGTATGATGCGTTCGGGAAGGATAAACGCTCCCAAAAAGGAATCTATTGATTCTCTCCCAATTGATTGGACCATAGGTGTAATGATTTACTTCACGGGCGATGTCTCTGGCTCAAGTCCAGGATGGCCCAACGTAGCACCCCCACTCACCCTAATTGATTTGAGGGTTCTAATTCCAACCTTCATTCGAAATGGTCAAAATGTCAGATTTGATGATTAGTTGACCAAAAGAAACTCAGTGATCCCGTGTGTGTGGTCAACAAGGTGACTAAACCCAACTCATGACGCCCGTGTGAACATTTATTAAAATAAAAAAACAAAAGGGTAAACTAAATCAAACAAATGTAAGAGCTTCCTTAATGCAAGGTTTTTACGCCTTGCCGACATGTCCTTCAAGTGGCAATGAGCTTCACGCAATGTTTGCAACAAGTGGCCCAAGTGGACACTCGAGTACCCCAAGAGGTAGAAATTGGAAAGCCGAACTAGTAAGCTAAAGTCGGGTGTCCGCTAAATGTATCCCATCCCCTTCATTTCTATTAAACGTATCTCCTTTCTCAATTTTTACATTAATATGATTTAAATCTTTATATTTACTTCTTTTATCATTTTCTCATCTTCTATTATCATTGATTAATTAAAAAAGTTGTTTTTTTAATTATTTAAAGAGCTTTTCTTTTCTTTTTTTTGATCTTTTATTGTATACTATAAAACATTTTTTTAATGTTTTTTAAATAACAAAAAAAATTTTTATGTTAAAAACGTTTTTTAATATTAAAAATAACAAAACATTTTTTTTCTACAAGTATTTTTATATTTTTAGGGTGTGCTTTCTTTTTAAATAATTTTTAGAGATAACTTACTTTAAAAAAGAAACACATTTTTTTTCATCTATAAAATAGATTAAACAACATATGACTTGATCAATAAGTTAGTTATTTTCTCAAGTGGCATTAATTTCATGCTTTCAAACTTAACAAAAAATATTTAAATGATCTCTTTGTCGGGTGTGAGACATATGATAAGATATATATATACAAAATGTTTTATCGTTTTTATAAAGGCGTTGTATCATTATTCTTTAAATACATTTTATAATGATAATAAATATTATTATTATTATAAAGAACAATAAACACAAAAAAAAAGAAAATAAAAAATAAAGTTTATAATATTTGATTTGATATTTTAAAAGGAGACTTGAAATAACTAAAAATATTAGAGGGTACTGCTATGTCAAATAAAAAATGTTGAAGGAAATGAAAGTTTAGGGAGAGGGCATGAAACATACACACGGGAAGTACGTTTAACCTAATCATCCGACTGAAAAAATACTTCAATAAATTAGGTGTGTTTCCTGTTAAAATGGGTGGGGTAGATAGGTTGTTTCTGATCAACAGGATCCGATTAAAACGGGTCGGCTTATAAAAAGTATTAAATGTGTTTATATTTGGTTTTATGGCAACTAGTGGCGACGGTTGCTAGGGGCGTTGTGGCTCAAAGTGCTAGTTTGCTTTGTAATTTGTCTTTTTTTTTTTTGTTTGTTTTGTTTTTTGGCAAGTTGTGGACCCATATTGCTAGTTACATTTTTAACATATGACAAATCATACCAGTCGATTGGGTCACCCTGACCTACCAGTTTAGCGATATACATGTGCTACATTTTAACAAATAAATGTTGTTGGATTTGTAATTTGTTAAAAGTGTAGACTTCAGTCATCCCATGATGAAAAGTAACACGTAAAACATATAAGAAACTAATAACATAATGAACTGGATACAAAGTTATTAAGCTATTGAAATATTAGGAATACGTATGCCAAGTTTTAGTCTCAAAGGGATATATTAGTGGTAAGGTGTATTCTTATTATTCAGGAGGTGAAATGATCAAATCTTGCAAAATACCTAGAGTAATGGAATGACTCATTATAATGAAATGAAAAAGATAATATGTTATTGCTCAATGTAATGAAATCATTGATTATACATGGAATCTAATTCAATCAAAGCTATTCATTCTCATCCCCTATTTTTTTCTTTTAATTCTATTCGCATAAGGTAAAAATGAATGATAATGATTCATTTCATTACATTGTCCATTACATTCTTTCTCCGTACCATTACCTCCAACTAAACATATTAAATTTCATTAATTGATATAAACCAAACCACATGATTTACAACTTTAAGGAATACAGTTAGCAAAAAGAAAAGGTAAAGCGAAAATGCCTAGGCCAATATTAGACATATGAAGGCCCAACATTTTTCTCCTTATGAAACCTATGTTATTGAATGATTGATCTCGACATAACAAATTCTTTTCAGTGTGTACTTGACAAATTCGGTGTCCATATCATTAAGGAGATTATTATTTGCTATAACTCCACACATAAGCATCAATGTATAGACGATATAGGCCCGGCCAAAATACATAAACAACGTTCGAACGATATTACAACAGGGAATTCCAAAATAAACAAGGGAACATTTAAAAAATGTTCTATTAATGGGGAAAGATTCTATTATTGTTCACATAAATAAAAGTTTCAGAAATGTCCCCAATAAACACGTTTTTCACGGTATGTTTGGTGTCAACACGTCTTTCACGATATGTTTGGCTTCAATGTGTCTTTCACGACTTGTTTAGCCACCAAACGAGTCTTTTACGACATGTTAGCCTCCAACACGTCTTTCACAACATGTTTGGCCTCTTAATTGTATTTTTTTAATATTTCATTATTATAATTAATTTTACTCATATTTTTTTTAATAAAAGTTCCAAATATAGCATTGAGACGTATTTATTTTAATCTGTGTGTTGGCATAAACTTTACATAAATTTGACACGACTCAGTTTGAGTAAATTTGACACAACTTGACATTGAGTAAAATTTATGACAACACGTAGATAAAAATAAATACGTCTCAACGGCATATTCGAAATTATATATAACTTTATTATTAAAAAGTTATAAAAGAAAATGTAAGGCCCCGTTACCGATAGCCCTACTTTCGTGTTGGATTTACTCATCAACGCAGTTCTAAATATCAGAGTTAATTAAAACATTCGCGGAATATAAAAGCTTTCAT